>NW_027185259.1:0-95983 GCF_022577435.1 Embiotoca jacksoni | reverse complement strand
TCTTCTCTCTCTCTCTCTCTCCCTTTCTCTCTCTCTCTCTCTCTCTCTCTCTCTCCTCTCTCTCTCTCTCTCTCCCTTTCTCTCTCTCTCTCTCCCTTTCTCTCTCTCTCTCTCTCTCTCTCTCTCTCTCAGGTGAGCTCAGCAAAAATACTTCACTGATAAAAAAAAAAAAACCAAAAAACCGCACGAGACGGAAAGACGTATTAAATACGGACACGTTCTTTATAGAAATAAACAATAAAAAATTCACCTTTCGCCACCGTGGGAGAGAAACGGCCTTCGCGGTGGTTTTCAGGAGGCGGGTTATTTGCCTCTCCGGAGTTCCCTCGGTGGTTCCGGTGTGGGCGGACGTGACCTCTGGCGAGAGTTGCGCTCTCCCCGTTTATCTCCTCCGCCGTACACGGCGCCGGCTGACGCCCCCCCCCCCCCCCCCCCCCCCCCCCCCCGCCACCACCACCACCACCACCACCTATCCCCCCCCCCCTCCCCCACCTTCAACAGGCAGACCTGCTGTTTGCTGGATCTCTACCCGTCTCGCATCCTTCCTTCGCCTCATTTGGCTTTTTTTTTTTTTTTTTTTTTTGGTGGTGGCGGTGGGGGAGATGGGGGGGGGGAGGGGTGGCCGTCTGCTGCGTTTTATAGCTCTGCAGTCGTCCATTCACGCGCAGCCAAAAGCTGGCTAAGCTTGAAAAAAAAAAAAAAAAAAAAAAAAGAAGCAACATCACCGCTCGATGCAGCGACGTCCCCTGCAGACATTTTGTTCTACGGCCTTTTTTTTTTTTATTTTATTTTATTTTTTGGGGGGGGGGGAGGGTAAAATTGAAAGGTTTCTTTTTCCTTTCTCCTCGAATCTAACATTAAGTATTCACGACCAAGTAGGAAATCAAAGTTACATTTTTTTTTGGGGGGGGGGGGGGGGAATAAAGGCCGTTGTTATTAAAAAAAAAACGATTTCAGGGCGTTAAAATGAAACTGCCGGAAGACGGTCCGAGGTGACGGCGGAGTCGACGGTTCGAGGGAACTCGTGAGCGCAAAAAAACCCCAAAAAAACAACAACAACAAAAACAACCAACACCTTTACAAATGGTTTCGCTCCGACTGCGCGAGTTGTCGACTTCGGTGTGAAACGCGGCGTACAGCCCGTTTCCACAGGTTCATAAAACCCTCCTTCCTTCAGAAAGACCTCGACTGAAAGCAACGCCGGGTATTTTCGCTTTTTGTTAAAAAAAGAATGAAACAAATAAGATTGTTGTCGATCCGCCGTGGTTTTTTTTTTTTTTTTTTTTCCCCTCCTCGGGCCGCTTCTCCGGCGGCGTAAATAGTTTCCATCGAGCCTTTTATCACGAGTCTGATGGTGTCCTTGATGGTAGTGAGTGAATTAACAAGGCGGATATCGATCTCCGGCTTTGCAAGTTTCCTCTGTAGCTTTTTTGTTTTTTTCTGATGGTGATTGAGAGAGAGAGAGACAATTGTGTGTGTGTGTGTGTGTGTGTGTGTGTGTGTGTGAGGAGAGAGAACAAAAGAGAGGGCGATCGATAGTGTTTGCAGGTGGAGATGGACGGGGATTGATCGGCAGGAGGAAAAAAAAAAAAAGAAATGCGACGAGCTCATTTTACTTTAGCTTACAGGACGACCTTGCATGATCTCACACACACACACACACACACACACACACACACACACACACACACACACACACACACACACTCTCCGTTGTGCGTCGACAATGATTTCGCGATTACGATTTTTTTTAACTTTTTTTTTTTAACTCGATCGATCGGGTAGCTGAGAACGCCAAAGACGTGTGTCGTCGTCTCCCCCCCCCCCTCACCCCCCACTTGAAAGACTCGAATGCCATTTAGCGCATTAGCGAAAGAGAAAGGGAAAAAAAAAAAAAAAAAACGGTTGGTGGATGGATAATGATGATGATGATGATGATGAGGATGAAGAAGAGGAGCGCTTTTCAGCTCAGGGAAAGCTTCAATCGCTTTTAGGCAGACGGCAGTAAAACAGGAAAAAACAAAAACCGGAGGGTTTGAAGACGTGGATTAACTGAGTAATAGATATTTAATTCATAATGACATATGAAGGGCTTTTTTATTTCTGATTATTATCGTCACTGACTTGGAAAAGCTTCAAAAAATACGCGTAATGTTTCAATTTAAAGGGTTTAAGGTCAAAGTCGGCGCGGCCTGCAAAGCAAAATATGTCTTGTTGCAGCTTTCTTGTTCGCCCGTTTACTTCCTTTATTAAATACATTTGAATATTATATTATATAATATGGCGATAGATAATACTTGTGTGGTGAAGTCAACTGTCAAAAAGAAACAAAACGTCGGACAAATTTTCAGCACGTACAAATTTTGCTGGTTAATTTGTGATTTTTTTTTTGGGGGGGGGGGGGGATTTGGCCAGAAATCCACAAGACAAATGGAGGATTTATAGCATTTAAAACATTAAAAGCAGCAAAAAAAAATAAATTTGGAGAGCAATATTTCTACTTCGAGACGTAAATGATCACCTCTCGCTGCGGATGTTCGCCTCGTGTTTTCTCTCTACTTCAAAAATGCTCGTCAAAAGTGACACGTTCTGCTTCTCCGTTAAGAAAAAAAAAACAACAAGAAAAAAAAACAACAACCCTCCTCCCGATTAATGCCGAGCTTCTGGACGTGACCCGGGCCGCGTTCGTGTCCCGGACGCGAGTGAGAGGAGAGCTTTGACATTTTTGCTGCTCTTCGTCGATAGGTCGCGACGGGCGAGGCGGGTTTTTGCGCCGACGTCTATCGATCCGGCCGTCTCGCGGTTTGCTGTGCGGATGAGATGATGGGAGGGGGGGGGGGGGAGAGGAGGGGGGAGAGGAGGGGGGAGAGGGGGTACAAAAAAAACACGGAGCTGTTTTCCGGGAAGTGCAACAAAGGCCGACTCTGCGATGCGATGCGGTGTGTGTGTGTGTGTGTGTGTGTGTGTGTGTGTGTGTGTGTGTGTGTGTGTGTGTGTGTGTGTGCGTGCGTGCGCGTCCATCCATCTCCCGCCGTGCGCTCGACCCGGCGAGGATCTCAGAGTAATTCACTTTGCCTCCACTGTGGACGGGCCATTATCTCCGGGTGGTGTTTCTGTCTGCCGTGATGTCATCGCAGCTCCCGCTTAAGCATGCGCGTGATTGATCTCCGCCGTCTGACAATAATTGCTAAATTGCAGCCTATTTTTTTTTTTTTTTTTTTTTTTTTAACGACCGCTCGGCTGCGCGGCGCCGCAATTAATCCACGTTCTCAGCTGTAAAAATGATCTAGAACGGCTGAATTAGAACCAAAAAAAAAAAAAACCGATCGCAATCGTTGCTTTTCGCGCATTTCATCACCGTGTCATGAAACACACATTGAGCTGGTTCACGTGGGCCTGAAATAATATCACGACACGACGGGGCGCTTTCTCCACGATAACTACGGTCTCGACGAGACCGGGCGATATTTGTCATTATTCGTTTTGATGGCAAACAATAAGTCTCCTGGATTTATATGTCGGCATAAATGCAACAGTTTTGCCTTCAAATATTCAGTAAAAACTGAACGACAACGATCTCTCGGTTCTTTAGTGTGTAAACAACAACGATCTCTCGGTTCTTTAGTGTGTAAACAACAACGACCTCTCGGTTCTTTAGTGTGTAAACAACAACGATCTCTCGGTTCTTTAGTGTGTAAACAACAACGATCTCTCGGTTCTTTAGTGTGTAAACAACAACGACCTCTCAGTTCTTTAGTGTGTAAACAACAACAACAACATTCTCTCGGATCTTTAGTGTGTAAACAACAACGACCTCTCGGTTCTTTAGTGTGTAAACAACAACGACCTCTCGGTTCTTTAGTGTGTAAACAACAACGATCTCTCGGTTCTTTAGTGTGTAAACAACAATGACCTCTCAGTTCTTTAGTGTGTAAACAACAACAACAACGTTCTCTCGGATCTTTAGTGTGTAAACAACAACGACCTCTCGGTTCTTTAGTGTGTAAACAACAACGATCTCTCGGTTCTTTAGTGTGTAAACAACAATGACCTCTCAGTTCTTTAGTGTGTAAACAACAACAACAACGACCTCTCGTTTCTTTAGTGTGTAAACAACAACGATCTCTCGGTTCTTTAGTGTGTAAACAACAACAACGTCTCGGATTTTTAGTGTGTAAACAACAACGACCTCTCGGTTCTTTAGTGTGTAAACAACAACAACAACAATCTCTTGGTTCTTTAGTGTGTAAACAACAACGACCTCTTGGTTCTTTAGTGTGTAAACAACAACAACAATGACCTCTTGGTTCTTTAGTGTGTAAACAACAACAACAACAACAACAACCTCTTGGTTCTTTAGTGTGTAAACAACAACAACGATCTCTCGGTTCTTTAGTGTGTAAACAACAACGACCTCTTGGTTCTTTAGTGTGTAAACAACATCAATCTCTCGGATCTTTACTGTGTAAACAATAACGACCTCTCGGTTCTTTAGTGTGTAAACAAAAACAACAACAATCTCTTGGTTCTTTAGTGTGTAAACAACAACGATCTCTCGGTTCTTTAGTGTGTAAACAACAACGACCTCTCAGTTCTTTAGTGTGTAAACAACAACAACAACGACCTCTCGTTTCTTTAGTGTGTACACAACAACGATCTCTCGGTTCTTTAGTGTGTAAACAACAACAACGTCTCGGATTTTTAGTGTGTAAACAACAACGACCTCTCGGTTCTTTAGTGTGTAAACAACAACAATCTCTTGGTTCTTTAGTGTGTAAACAACAACAACAATGTTCTCTCGGATCTTTAGTGTGTAAACAACAACGACCTCTCGGTTCTTTAGTGTGTAAACAACAACGATCTCTCGGTTCTTTAGTGTGTAAACAACAACGACCTCTTGGTTCTTTAGTGTGTAAACAACAACAACAACCTCTCGGTTTTTTAGTGTGTAAACAACAACAACGGTCTCTCGGTTCTTTAGGGCGTAAACAACAGCAACGACAGCGATCGGCTGCAGAGCTTCTGAAGACTTCCTCGTCACTGTCGTTTAGGCCCGATTTTATGAAGTTCATATTTAGTATCTCACATTTGCCCGTTATTATATTCATTTGAGACTTCTGTTGCATTTTTTTTTCCAGCCTGCGCTCCGCTCCTCGAGTGATGAAACCGAAGTGGAAAAAATAAAAGTTAATTAAACTCACACGGAGCTGAAACACGACGGAATTATTATTCCCACAAACGCCAACGTCATCGTAGGACGTCACGGTGTCAATAGGTTGGAATATATTTAAAACGACACACAGTATTGTTTTCTATCGCGCTGAAAACGATGCCGGGAACGCCTCTTATCTGTACAGATGTTAAGAATTCTCACTTTTATGGTTTTAAATACTTTCAATCAATTGAAATTACTCCAAAAGAAATCTAACCAGCATGCATTGCAAGCTGATCGCCAAACCTGCCCGCTAGGGCAAAAAGCAAAATGGTGGGGTGGGGGTTGGGTGGGGGGGGAGGGGGGGGAAGAAGACAATACTCTGTTATACTTTAATTGTTTTTATATTATTTCCACATTTATTTCTCAGATGGACACGTCAGAGGAAACGGGTTCACTTCCCTCCCCCTCTCAAATATGTTGAATACGGACCTTTAGCGACTGCAACAGAGCAAGAAAAGGAGGACATTTATATATATATATATATATATATATATATATATATATATATATATATATATAATTAGCTGTCAACATTCGCAGTTTTCATGTCTTTTTTTTTTTTTTCATTTCTCACAAACACCATCAGGAGGATTTCTGGTTTCGGGAGTCCGTCCAGGGTTTTCCATCATGGAGGAGGAGGAGGAGGAAAGGGGTTTGGGGGGAGGGGGGTAACAGGTGGCTCAAGAAAGGAGCATCAACACGTCACAAAGGCCATCTGAGCACCAATGAAAAAAAACAAAAAAAAAACCATTTCCTGTAACAAAGACAGAATTTTGCACAGCAGCGTTCCCGTAAAACGACCTTGAATCTTTTTCTTTTTTTTTTTAAATTTTTCCACTGAGAGCTTCCAGAAAGAAAAGAGGAAGAAAAAAAAGGAACTAATTAAAATGTTTGTTTCTTTTATTCGAGGACGGGGGCTTTTTATTTTGGTCTGACATCTAGAGGTCGCGGCGACCTCTTCATGCAACATTTCAATTCCCCCTTTTTTTTTTTTTTTTAATCCACGTTTTTTTTTTTTTTTTTTTTTTGGTGAAACGGCTGAATATCTCTCCTCGGGTCGCCCCGCCACTCCGCCGGTCATCGCGCAACTCAATAGATAAGAGAAAAAAACATAAAAAACCAAACAAACTCGTTACTTGAAGGTTGGAAGAAGCGAACAAAGACAAAATTATAATAATTCCACGTTTGCGGGATATTAAAACGCAGACGTTACTTGTTTTTTCCTATTTGAATAAACTCAAAATCAGACTTTCGGCGGTATTTCCTTCCCGCCTCGTATTTATTTTTTTGTTTTTTCAAACCGCGGCAGGATATGAGAAAATTTAAGAGGATAGTTTCATCCTCGGTGTTGTGGGAGAAAAATAACACATCACGTCTGCTAAAATGATCTTCACCTTCTGAAGCTAAGATTTACAAACAACAGAGAAAAAAACACCACAATCTCATGTTCTTAAAAAAATAAATCAAATAAATTCAAGATTTGACCCGATGAGACTTTATTCAGCTCTCGTTAGCTGTTAGCTTAGCATCAAAAGTCGACAAATCCTTCGTTTTTTAGCGGCGGGCTGCGTGAAGGACGTCCCTCCGCGCTTGTTTTTAGGGAAGACGTCGATGCCGTCCGCCTCCGTCTCACGTGTCTCTCCGTGTCCCCCCCCCCCTCCGCCCGCAGGAACTTCTACTACATCACGATGCTCCGCGACCCCGTGTCGCGCTACCTCAGCGAGTGGAAGCACGTGCAGCGCGGCGCCACCTGGAAGACGGCGCTGCACATGTGCGACGGCCGCCCGCCGACCCGGGACGAGCTGCCCGCCTGCTACGGCGGCGAGGACTGGACGGGCGTGCCCCTGGCCGACTTCATGGGCTGCCCGTCCAACCTGGCCGACAACCGGCAGGTGCGCATGCTGGCCGACCTCAGCCTGGTGGGCTGCTACAACGCGTCTTCCGCCGGCGAGCCGGAGCGCGGCCGCGCGCTGCTCGCCAGCGCCAAGGCCAACCTGCGCCGCATGGCCTTCTACGGCCTGACGGAGTTCCAGCGCAAGACGCAGTACCTCTTCGAGCGGACGTTCGGCCTGCGCTTCCTGCGGGCCTTCACGCAGATCAACAGCACGCGCGCCGCCGGCGTGGGCATCAGCGGCGAGGTGCGCCGGCGCATCGAGGGCCTCAACGCCCTCGACGTGGAGCTGTACGAGTACGCCAAGGAGCTCTTCCTGCGCCGCTACCAGTCCACCCGGCAGCGGCAGCGCCGGGCGGAGCGGCTGAGGAGGCGGCGGCGGCAGCGCCAGCGCGTGCACAGGACCTACCTGGCCCGGCTGTGGAGACTCGGAGGGGGAGGGGGAGGGGCGGCGGAGGGGGAGGAGGAGGCGGCGGCGGGGGAGGACGAGGAGGAGGCGAAGGCGAAGGTGCTGGAGGAGGTCGCCACCACAGAGGACTACAGCAGCCAGGTGGTGCGGTGGTGAGGCGGAGACTTGGGGGGAGGGTGGGGTGGTGGTGGTGGTGTGTGTGTGTGTGTGGGGGGGGGGGGCCGCACACACACACACCTCAGCGCCGACTGGTGGATTCATCGCGCTTTACTCTCCCCCCTCCTCCTCCTCCTCCCTCCTCCTCCCTCCTCCATCTTGCCCCTGCTGTGAATCTGCCACAAAAGACAAAACAAAACAACCCCCCCCCCCCCCCACCCAAAAAAAAAAAAAAAAAAAACTCCCGCCCCTCTTCGCACTTCGTCGGACTGCCGAACGGTGTCTTAATATTTATGATGGATGTATTTGTCATGGCAACATAAACATTTTGTATTTTTGTTTGGGGGGGAGGGGGAGAAGAGGTGGGGGGGGGGGGGCACTGACGAGTCGTGAAAACAGTATTTAATTTGTCATTAGCGAGTGCTTTGAATGTTTTTGTTTTTTTTTTCCCCCTCAAAAGCCGTGAAAACGTTTCGAGAGCTTCATCGAAGGAAAAAAAAAAAAAAAAAAGACCTGATTTTCCCGTTTGCTTTTGGGGGAAACATCGACCCTCAGTGTTCGTGACCTCGCGCCCGTGTCGATCAGTGAAATCTTGTAGTTAACTCTGTGGTTGTTTGGCTTCGTAAGAAAATCAAAAGCACAAACTCGGCGATAGTCTGCAGCGATGTGTGTGTGTGTGTGTGTGTGTGTTCATTTTGTTTCCTTTACTTTTCTTTCCGACCGATCGAGCGGCCATTTTAACCCGAGTCGGTCCGAGGCGATTCCTCGCAGGAAATGTCTTCAAAATAAAAAAAATAAATAAAAAAAATAAAGATTTGCGGCACCCGGTGATGTTAATTTATTTATTTGACCTTTATTTAACCAGGTAATATCAATTGAGAACCAATTCTCATTTACAATGATGACATGTCAGCACAGTCCACAGACCTGAGGTGCATGTTTTTGGATGATGGGAGGAAGCCGGAGAACCCGGAGAGAACCCACGCAAGCACAGGGAGAACATGCAAACTCCTCACAGAAAGGCCGAGGACCGGATTCGAACCCAGAACCTTTTTGCTGTGAGGCGACAGTGCTAACCACTGCACCACCGTGCCACCCAAAAAACCTGATGTACCTGATGGACTCTCTCTGGTATGCATGTGTACATCCACGTGTTCTTCTTTTTTTTTTTTCTTCACAGCATGTTCTCACCATAAAAAAAAAACAAAAAAAAAACTGGAATCTTCACGACGCCGTGTGCCAACTTCTTCCACATCCTCCACCTCCACCGACACTGACGCACGCCGACTCGGCTTTTTTTAAAAAAAAAAATGTCCCTCTCTCTCTCTCTCTCTCTCTCTCTCTGTCCTGGTGAAGAAGAGCGAGAGCTGACGGACGGGCTGTCAGAGCCGGCGCTCGGCGCCCTTTCGCATCACAAGAGAAAGAACATCGGTATTTCCACCATTAGGGGCGTCGATCGCGCGCCCCGCGGGGCCGAGAAACAAACAAACAAACAAACAAACAAAACACGAGGCTCCATTTTGCGCTGCCGGGAGGAAAACGATCGGTTTCCAGCCGGCGGCGACGTCACCCGTCGGGGTTTTGTGAAGCCTCCGAGCGGAGATCGGATATGAAAAGTCGGGTCTGAAGCTGCAGTACCGCCGAGGGCCACCGGAGGCGCCGAACGCCTTCTGTAGACTCCCGTTCAGCTGATGACTCGTCACATATTCAGCCAATAGAATTTCAGGGTTTCCAATGAAGTCAGATCCACCGCTGGCTCCTTCCGGCTTGTCCAAATATGGTCACTTCCCGCTCCAAAGCCGCTTGTTGGAAACGCCACGTCCCGCCCACCGATACCCGTAACCTGACTGCACCGCAGGCCTGTCAATCAAACAGGCCCCCCACCCCCCTCCAAAAAAAACCAAGCTTATCTCCTAATTGATGACGGACCAGGAGCGACTTTGGCCAACGACACCGAGATAACCGTTATTATAACTAGAGAACGAGTTGAACGGGAGTCTGCGGACGCTTTCTGGAGCCGACCTCTAGTGGCGCTCCTTGGTATTGCAGCTCAGGCCGCCTCCTCATTTTTCGGGACCCGGAAGCTACGTCCACTTTAACACACAGTCCGCGGTTTCGACACATTTCCAACAGACCTTTGAAATGTTCAGCGCCGCTCAATATTTAATCTCCTCGCTCTGGGACACGGCGGCTGTGATAAACGCTTCCTGGCTGCAAAGCGCAGGCGTTGTTTTTATTTATTTATTTTTTTTGCTCATGAGGAGGAAGACGAGGATGTGGAGGAGATCAGTCAGAACGTAGAGAAAGGAAAAATGTCCACAGACTAAAATAGCCTCCGCGTCCCCGGCTGCAGTCTCCAGCGGAGGAAGGTTAGACTTACATAAGCCTGCGATAACGAAACTGGCTTTTTACTTCCCCGCGTACGCACGGAAAGAGCGGCGGACGCCTTTCGGATGTCGCATTATCTCGTCTGTTTGTTTTTGAATTTGTTTTTGGTTGACGCTGCCGCTCTTCCACGGGACGCGGCTTGGTCGGGCAGATGCCGACGGAGGTGGCGTGGCCCACCGGGCCCTCGGCGAAGATGACGGCGCGGGCGACCGGCAGGAAGTAGCGCTTTCAGCAGCCGGTCCACGTCGGTGCAGTTTGTGACGTTCGGCCATGTCCGTGTCCGAGCAGCTGCCGGCGGCGAGAAAACCACCTCACAAACTGGACTGAAACAAATAAAACAAAATAAAGAAAGAGCGGGACACCGACGGTAACGGAAATGCGCATTAATGACGAGTTGACACAAATTACACATTTCCTGACTGTGCGAGTCGGCTTTGAAACGGCATTTATTTTATAACTCGGGAAAAGTTTAACAAATTGATTCATTGACAACTGCACTTTTGCGTATCTATTTTTAGATGGCACAAAAACCTGCTTAATAATTGATAACTGCTTATAGTCACTTACATATCTGTCATTTAAGAAACTTTTTCAGCACTATATATATTAATATAAATACAAAAATATATATATAAATATAAATTAAAAAAAAAAAAAAAATATATATATATATATATATATAAAGCTGCAGACCTAGAAAAACCAAAGCAAACCCTCAGTGAAATATTGATTAGTGCAGCTTTAATGGTTTCAAACATGCCGAACAAATGTTTCCTATGAACGATTTTTTTTTTTTTTTTTTTTTTTTTTTAGGCCAGTGAGTAAAAATAGATTCTCTGCGAGTAAAAAAAATAAAATAATACAAAAATAAATAAAAAATAAGACAACGAGCAAATCATCACCCCCCTCCCTCCCCCCTCAGCTGTCACATCACTGTCAGCGGCAATTACCGCTTGAGGGAAAGGGAGGAAGAGAGAAACCTGGAGGTGAGCCGACTCGGAAAAGAAAACAAACCATCAAGCAAAGTCGGCGGGCAGGAGAGCAAAAAACAAAATCCTCTTTTTCCTCGTCGACAGTCCGTTGTGTGTTTTTTGTTGTTGTTGTTGTTTTTCTTTTCAGGATCTTGACAGCGCCGGCTGGCAGTCCGGCTTCCTGTGACGCCGTCGTCGTGGCGTACGCTCACGTTTCATCGCGAGGATTGTGTGTTTTCGTTTGACCTCTCGAGCTACTTTTAAAGACTCATAAAAGTGGTTTTTTTGTGTTGTTTTTTTTTTAAAAACAAAGAGATTTTTTTTCGTACTCACTTTCTGCCACCGTGTCCTCACCCGTCTGCGCTCCCAGCCGTCGGCGTCTCATCTACTTCGGTCACTCCTCCTCCTCCTCCTCCTCCTCTTCTTCCTCTCCGGTCTTTCACACCCGGGGACGGGGAACCACAGCATTTATTCCCTCGCTGTGATTTACACAACTCGGGTTTCAGGTGAATTTCCAGGGAAGGAAAGCAAACGAGAGCGGGAAAAGTCAACACGTTCACGACGTCTCGATAAATTAAGGTCTTTGTTATTTCTTCAAACGGGCGTGCGATTACCTCGGAGCGACAACCGCCGAGCTAAATCCGGCACAGACAGACATCGGTTTGTGATTACAGTCATGAGGAAGTCTGGAAACGATCTCTTCGACACAACAGTGTGGTCGGCGTGTTTTTTTTTTTTTTTTTTTTTTACAGACCAGCTGCAAGTATCAGTTACACCTTTTAATACGCAAATATAAAGGTTAAAAGTGGGTTGATTGACAGCCGCTCGAGGCTAACTTTACCAGTCGATGAAGTACACTCGTATACGTGACTGTAAAACAAATAATAATTTAAAAAAAAACACGCAGCAAAAGCCCAAAGTTAAGCTGTCGACCTCAAACTGCCGCAAACCACACCGTTTCTAAAAACGCCGAGTAATCGCACCAAAGCATGTAATACACTCGTCGGTCCACTAGAGGGCGGTCACGTTTTTCTTACCTTCGGTAAAAAAAACAAAAACAAACCCGTTTTATGCCTTTTCCTGCCTCGACGGGGCAAAACCAAACGTAAATGATCCAAATGTGAAGGCACGAGGCTTCGCGTGCGATGACGGAGTTGTGAAATGGGCTCCGGGTGTTTTAACACCTCCCACCGCACAAAATTAAACACACACTTCAGCTCACATTTCATCTTCACTCGGTGCTATAAATTGACACTCGAGTGTCTTTGATTTCTTTCCCTCAAAGTGACACTCGAAGTTGTTGTTGTTTTTTTTTTAAACCGGCGTTTGATTTTCTCGAACGCACAACTTTTCGGCAGAAACCAGAATCGTTTCACAAATCAGTAGAAAATCGAACCGCGTATCGACACTTGCGATAATCCACTTTCTTCTTAATTAATTTAATAAGTATAAATGTCACCTTTTAATCGTCTTCCACTTTGTCTTCCGCTGGAAAAAAAAACGTCCCATTTTTCATCATGTAAAAAAAACAACAACACACAAACGCTGTAATTCAAGGACATTATCCTTCATTCGCTGTCATGGTAACCTATACGAATGAAGCATATCTTTTCATATCGCGTTTGAGTGTTGTTGACATCGTTTGAACCTGCGGTGAGTGTTAATGGATCGCCGCGGGTGTCTCGAAGGCTGCGGCAGCCATTAACCCGCTTCCGCTTCCTCGTTTGCCTGAAAGTACAAAGAAGCTACAAAACACGTGCGTTTCCTCCCTCGGTTGCCCTCGACGACGCCGACCCGTCACTTTTTTTTTTTTTTTTTTTCTTGTAGATCACACAAAATCAAAAGCAGCAGCGGTTTACAAATGTTTATTTTACAAAAGAAGAAGCTAAGAAACGAGGTGAAACAGAGCTTCGGAGATCAAACCTTAAAATGTTTTTTCTTTTCTTTTTTTTTTTTTTAATACTGCGGGGATGGGAAGCAGTCTGTGAAGCTGCGGCAGGAAGCGAGAGTTTATGGTATAGATAAAAATCATTTCTGAGTTCAGAGGGAAGAAAAATTAAATGTCAAAGATCAACCCGACGCGCAACAACAACAACAACAACAAAAAAAACAAAAACCCAAAAAGAAGCCGAGGATGAAGCGCCGGAGGAGGAGGATGATGATGATGATGAGGAGGAGGAGGAGGAGGAGGAGGAGGGGGGGGGATGAAGAAGAAAAAAGAAAAGAAGACAGAAAGCGAGTGGTTTTCGGGCCTACAGTTTGGGCATCCTGGCGGCGTTGAGGCGCAGCGACACGCAGGAGGAGCCGGCGGCGTAACGCATCTCCCTCAGCATGCCGCCCCACTGCTTCTTATCCTCCTCGTACCTGACGGAGGAAACAGAGCCACGGATCAAACACGGCTTGTTTTGTTTTGCTTTCCGGACCGCATTAAAGCTGGGGGGGGGGAGAGAGGGGGGGGGGGGGATGGACGACTTACTGCCAGACGTCGGTGACCTCCGTGGGAGACACTTCCTTGTTCTCCACCTGAAGCATGGCGAAGCCGCCCACGGCGTACAGCGAGCCGCCGGTGCTCACCAGGTTGACGGAGCTCCTCTCCTGAGGGAACTCGGTGAAGTTCTCCCACCTGAGGAGCAGCGGCACCAGCGGGGAGTCAGCGGGAGGGGGGAGAAAAACAACAACAACAACAACAACAACGGAGCTCTTAAAGTGACGTTATTTCGCAATCTATCTGTAATGTTACGCTATTCGTATTCATTGTATGTTCATTTTACGGTCTTAAAATGGCTGTCAAACCTAAATGTAACAACAACAACAAAAAAAAGAAAACCCCAAAATGTTTACGCTTTATCGTCAGCTAACGGCTAAAAAAAAAAAAAAAATTCAAGACGGAAACGAACTTGTTCGTGGCGAAGTCGAAGGCTTCGCACGCGGCGGTGAGGCCCTCCTCGTTGACGCCGCCGGCCACCACGATCTTGCCGCCGTGCACGACGGCCCCGAACATGGCCCGGGGCGTCTTCATGGCCGCCAGCTCCCGCCACTCCGACTGCTTGTGGTTGTACGCGAACATCTTGTTGAGGGCTTTGCTGCGGAGACGAAAGGGACGAGGGACATATTATTATTATTATTATTACTATTATTATTATTGGATTGTTTTTGTTTTTCGTTTTTTTTTGCCAGTTTAAAAAAAAAGAAAGAAATAAACCGCAGTTTATTATAAGAAACGTTCACGCTGTAAATGTGAGAAGCGTCGTGGAAGTGATTTTAGTTTTACTGTGAAAAGCGTCAACAGGAAATGCTGTATTTTGGAGTCTTTTTTTTAATTTTGTATCCGTTTTAATTTCAAACTATTTATTCAACCAATGTATTAGGTCGTTTTACAACTTTCATCCATCAGTCCAATCCTCTCATTTCTTTATTTTTTTTTACATGTTCAATTGTTTTTCTGCTTGATTGTTAATGATCGGATAGTTTTCACACCTTCTTCTTTTTTCTTTTTGCTGTCCAAACAGAAATTCAGAGCCAGACACACACACACACACACACACACACACACACACACACACACACACACACACACACACACACGCACACACACACACACGCACACACACCTGTTTCCCTCCTGATGAGTGACAGAGTGGTTCACTGACAGCTGAAATCACCCAGTTGAGACTGACATGCAGCTTTTAAAGATCCTTTTAAGATTTGTATCTTTAATTTAATTGTAAAAGCACATAAAATATAAGAACAAAAATAAAAATAATATATATATATATATTGGAGACATAATACAGCGTTTCGTTCTCATTATCGTAGGCTATTAAACAGTTGTGGGGTTCTGTGGCGGCGTAATTGTCGTCCGTGGCAGGATGATGGACCGCAAACAGCTGCACCGCGCCGTGTAAGGTCACACACACACACACACACACACACACACACACACACACACACACACACACAAAGGCTCTTTTACTCACTTGTCATCCGTCTTCCCTCCGATGCAGTAAACCAGCCCTTTATGGGAGACGACGGCGTGGCCGTGGATCTTCAGAGGGAGCTTCTTGGTCTCGCTCCACCTCATCTTCCTGAGAAAAAAAAACAACAACCCGCGACAGTTTTCAAAAAACGAGTGCACTCATTAACGCCTCATTTTATTCCCTCGAATGTGTTTTTTTTTTTTAAACGGCGTGATGAATGTAAATCATTTAAATATCCTGACGATCAACGCGAGGGAGAAATGGTCACGTGCAAAAACACCTTCGGTGCATTTATAGGTCGAGGCAATTTAGTTAATTTCCGGATGTTAATTATCACCCGAAATGTTCCTCTGAAGGTGAGAGACACAGCGAGAGAGGGGGAGGGAGAGGAAGAGGAAGAGGGAGAGGAAGAGGGAGAGGAAGAGGAGGCGAAGCAGCAATAGAAAGTGAGACACACTGACTCGACGTCGTAGCACATGACGGTGTCCAGCGACTCGTTGGTCTGCAGGTCTTTTCCGGCCACGGCGAACAGCAGGCCCTCGCTCTCCCCGATGTTGAAGAGGCACCGAGGGGACGGCATCGGCGGCAGGGCGACCCAGTCCGACGCCAGCGGATCCAACTGAGGGGAGGAAGAAAAAGAACCCCACCCCCCCCGCAAAAAAGCGAACTAATTAACGCGTTATTCGAGTCGGTGGAAAATTGCTCGTCTCCCCGACGGCCTCGTCTTTTTTTCGGGAAATCGTTAGGACGCCGTCCGAGCTGCCGTCGCCCAGCGACGGCGTTTTAAACGACCTAACACGAGCTCACGAGTTCCACTGGAACGCGGCATTTAGCTTCACATTCGACCAAAGCGGCTCCGATCCACTCGGAAAACGTTCCGACGATCGGGTCTCAAAAAGCATCGAACGATCGCTTTCGGCGTTTTAACTTTCGAGGCGTTTTTCTTTTTTTTTTTATATATATATATATAATCGAATCGAATGAAATACAATTTAAAAAAAAAAAAAATTAAAAACACCCGGCTCACCAAATAGAAGTAACACTGCAGGGGCAAATCCTTGTTGTCCTCGTCCACGAACAGCCCTCCGATGAGGTAGAGCTGGTTCCTCTGGGACGCCAGGCTGACGTGGTTGCGCGGCACCTGCTCCGACATGGCCGCCAGGAAGCACTCGTTCTCGCCGACGTCGTACGCCACCGCCGCCGCGTCGTTGATCATGAGGATGAAGTCGCGCGTGTACATGCCGTGTCGGCGGTTGTCGTTGAGGTAGCCGGGGAACGGGCTCGCCTCCTCCTCCTCCTCCTCCTCCTCCTCCCCGTTCTCCTCGCCGCCCTTGCCCTCCTCCCCCTCCTTCTTCGGCGGTCTCTCCGGAAGTTTCCCCTTGAAGGCGTCCCTCACCGCCTGCATCGTCTTCCGGAGCTCCGGGTCGGCCTTGACGATGTCGTCGGCCTCCACCCGCTCCGCGAAGTACTTCTCCGGCAGCAGGCGGAAGCGCACGCAGTCGAAGGCGTCCTTCAGCACCTTGACGCGCTTGTCCTTGTCGAAGCGGACCCAGGCCATGACCGCCTCGAACACCAGCTCCTCCTTCTCCACGTTCAGCGAGTCGCCGCCGATGACGGCGAACAGCTCGTGGGGCGCCAGCTTGAGGAACTCCTCCTCCTTGTAGAGGAGCTCGAAGCGGTCGGCGACGAAGTTGCGCGCGGCCACGGCGAGCCTCGGGCAGTTGAGCACCAGACCCATCCTGAAAATGGCCATGCAGTTCCCCAGGGAGAGCTTCTTCTGGAGGTAGTTGACGCACACCGTGAACACCGACGGGATCTGGAACCGGTTGGCCACCGCGACGATGTCCTGCACGTTGTCGTCGGTGAGGTCGATCTCGGCCGAGTAGAGGTACCGGACGATCATGTCCAGGATGGACGGGTTCACGTCCTCCAGCACCACCTCCTTGGTGTTCTGCGCCTCCTTCCCGTCCTCGGTGAAGAAGATCTCCCTGAAGTACGGGCTGCAGGCGGCCATGATGAGCCGGTGGCAGGGGAAGCTGCGGTCGCCTACCTTCAGCGTGCAGTCCACGAACTTGTTCTCGTTCAGCAGCTCCTTTAGGCCGTCCTGGAGCAGCGTGCTCTGAAACAGGCGCAGCTCCTCCTTGATGGCGTTGGGGTCCATGGCGCGGCGGTCGGGGGAGGGTGGGTGATGTACCGGCGGGCGAACGGAAAAGAAAGAGGGGTCCGTGGAGCGAGGAAGGAGACGGCGGCCGCGGGTCCTTCTGGCAGTCGGTCCTGGCTGGAAAAGGCAGAGAGGCGAAAAGGTTCCCGGTGTGTCGACCCTGCAATTTAATCCTCCTCCCAGCTCTAAATATAGCCCCCCCCCTCCAGCACCGCTACCGACTGGGCCGAGTCACAGCGCAGCTGCTGTCGCAGACTGAAAGAAGCAACTGGTGAAGCTCCGCGGTGGTGAAAACGTCCGCCGTGATTCAGCGGAGACAATGATGTCAAAGGCCCTCCCACCCCCACCCCCTTCCCCCACCACGTATCACTAATCTGAGCGGTCGCCGTCATGTCGGAAAATACGCGCAACTCTCTTGAACTTCAGACGCGTCACCCTCTCATTTATAGCGGATTCCGTCCACTTTTGGTCCAATTCCATTCATGTTCACGTTTTCAGTCACTTACGGACACCGATTTGGTCTTTTAGCCGTTTACGCTGACTTCTTCACGCCATAAACCGAGGTAAACGCGACAGATACGTGTCATCGTACACGGTACCACTACCACTCGTACCGTCTACGGTGGTACTACAGCTACTGATTATTTACATGATTAAAAAAAAAAAAGAAGAAATGACATGATATCGTCTTTAAATTATTCATTTAATTCAAGCTGATAGTCCGAATCAGCAAAATACTCCATTTCCGGCAACATATGACAAAAAAAATGATCAAAGACAAAACAACTCGGACCCTGAAGCTAACTCTGAAACCAGCAAATAAATGATGTTTTATTTTGATACGTGACATAATCTTCAAAACAGTCGCACGTGTTGACTCTACTTAAGAAATTAACTATTAAAAAGAATCCATTAATCATTTAGTGGTGTTTTGTTTTTGTTTTTTTTTGCTGACGTGGACCCACCAAAGTCAATACAAAAATCATCTAATTTAACTGAACTATTTGAACTGGCGTTATTTATGAGAGCACAAAAGACACATCGGGGTATAATTGGACGAGGAAAGTTTGGGTGCGGTAGCTGAGTGCAGAAACAGGTGAGACCCGAACATCCTGGTTGTGTTGTCGTCCAGCCGCTTGTGCGCGTGTTTCTGCATTAAAACCTTTCGAAACACACTTCTGTCAATGTCTTTACTCCAATTAAAAGGAGGCCGACGTGGATCCAAGCATCTGATATTGTCGCCTCGTCTTCCCGCGGCCTGATAATGTGTGTGTGTGTGTGTGTGTGTGTGTGTGTGTGTGAGAGGTAACATTTCCCTCGTGGGCAGCGCTAAAGATAGATCAGACTACGCCACATGTCGAGGAGTGTCTGACATGTAATTTAAGCAGAAGGGGAGAGCTGAATGTGCTGGAAGGGAGAAATCCCGAACGCCGCGGCAGAGGAATTAAAACGCAGCTAGAAAGTAACTAAATACGTTTACTCGAGTGCTTTTTAAAAAAAAAATAGATCCACTCCGTTAAATCTCATCCACTATGTTTGTCTGACAGCTTCAGTCCCTGTTAATAGGACAGTTTTTCATGTATCTCTCAAATTATTACATTTATTACATTTTTTTATGATACACTGACGGTACGAGAAACATGTTTCTTCATGGGTTTAGAAAAATCTCACGCTTTTTAAAACTAATTCAACTATTTCAAAACCCACTTTGATTTGCTGTAAAAATGCAGTTTTTGGAAGTTTGTTGACTTTTTTTTAGAGATGCGGAGTTACTACGGAACAAAAACGACACGAGGAGCTTATAAAATGTGACGCGTTAGAGAAGAATTCATGAACCAAGTAGTTCAAATGAACACAACCTTAAATCCTCATCCATTATCTACCTGCTTTATCCTGGGTGAGGTCACGAGGGGGCGGAGCCTATCCCGGGCTGACAGTGGAGGGAGGGGGGGGGGGGGCACCGTGGACAGCTCGCCGGTCCGTCAGAGGGCCAACAGAGACAGACAGACAGAAACAGACATTTCACTCTCTTAATTCACGCCTTCGGGCAATAAAAAAAATAATTACAAATCAACATACCTGCGTTTGGACGGCAGAACATCGGAGAACGTCGGAGAACGTCGGAGAACGTCCTCCCTGCTGTGAGGGGACAGAGCTCATATCTACAGCAGTTCAATAAACATCATATGCGGCAGTAATAAACTGACAGTTTGCTGATAACAGTCACACACTTCTACCATGACGCCTTTTCACATGTTAGTTTAGATCCGATTTATTCAAAATGTTTGACATCAGTGTCGACTATGTAACACAGTACAGTGCGCACGTGTGTGTGTGTGTGTGTGTGTGTGTGTGTGTGTGTGTGTGTGTGTGTGCAGTCAGTACAGCTGGGTAACATACACACGACACACAGCATTGTTACCCAGTAGAGGGCAGTGTGTGTGTGTGTGTGTGTGTGTGTGTGTGTGTGTGTGTGTGTGTGTGTGTGTGGTTGTAACATTATGAAAGTGAAACAATGTAAACAGAAAACATCACAGTTTCCAGTCAAGAAATTAAAAATAAAAACATTCGAATGCACAAAAAATACGAGTTATTTTATATATATATATATATATATATAAAATATAAAAACAAAAGAAACTATATTTAATGGATATAAGTGATGAGAGGCTTCATCTCTGCTGCTTTATGTCACGAATAGAAATGATGAGCTACAGGTTTTTCTTTTTTGCAATGACTGATTGATGTGATTTACGAGGCGCCGCAGTTATTATTATTAGCGCCCGTCCAGTCCGTCTTCCCGGCAAAATCTCTGCAGCCGTCAGACCGGGAATGGAGAACCAAAAAAAAAAAAAAAAAAATTAAAAAAAAAAAAAAAACCAACCCATCCTGACCCGAGGGCGTCGGTGCGAATCCCTCGGGGAGCTGCTAACAACGCTGGAATGTTCCTGAGTCGAAGAGGTGGAAGGATCTCCTGCTTTAATCACAAAATAATAATCAAAGAAAAAGTTTCCTGTCCGAAATTGGCTCAACTGTAATTAGAGGATTGTTTTGTTTCTACAGGGAGTCCTGTAGGGGGGAGGTGGTGGTGGTGGTGGTGGTGGTGGTAGGGGGCGAGGGGGGAGGGGGGGGGGAGGTCTGTGTATATGCCTGAAAATTCAGAAGTGTGTGAGATCGGGTTTTTAGCTGCCTCTCCTTGAAGTATCTACAGCAGGTGTGTGACGGACGCCTTCACTCAGCCTCCTGGAAAGGAAATAAAACACACAGGAGGAAGTCAACGGGGAAACAGTTGCAGGGTTTCCTTACAATGTGAGCGTTCGAGTATTAGTAGCTCCACATGAACCGACGACATTCACAACGTTACGAACTGCAAACGTCCCGAAGGCGACGACGCCAACGAAAACCGGCACCCGGAGGAAACCGAACACCAACGTACTCGTAGAACTGCGGTTACGTCCGGTAACTCCTATTTATCCCCCCAGTGGACCAGGCGCCGCTTCAAACAGAGACGCGTCGTGGGAGCTTACCGGCGGATCAGACGACCACACACGTCCTCTTGCACTCGTCCTCCGTGTCGAAGCGGTTCCTGTTGCCGCTGCAGCCTCCGTACCAGAACTGGGCGCAGGCGTTGGCCTGCTTGTCGTAGTACCAGCGGATGTTGTAGTCCCGACACGTGCCCTGGTCCAGGACCAGGCCGCAGCGGGGGGTCCAGGGGGACGGTCTCTGCGGGGAGGGGGTCACGTGACGAGGGTAAGAAAAACAACAACAACAACAACAACAACAACGACGACAGAAAAAAAAAAAAAAACCCGACCCGAATCCGCATTTAAGTGTCCGTCTCCGCTCCGAGTGTCGGGAAGCGGCGGAACGAGCCGCGGCGCTTCGGAAATAATTGGGCCGGCCTCGTCCTCACCTCGCTGTACCCGGAGAGGAGAGGCAGCGTCGCCGAAACACCCCCCCACCCCCTCCCCCAGAGACTCCTCCGCACCAGTGAGGAGACGTCAGAAAGGTCTGATCTGAAGTTCAGGCGCTCCCTCCGCTAAAAGCCTCCAACTACTTTCCCAGCGGGGACAAAGTTCCTCCGCTGGATTGTGCTTTCCACATTAATTAGTCTGCTGGTGTTTCTCTGCTCAAACGGACAACACGTTTTTTTCCTATTTAGTTTAAATGCCGAGTGTGTAACTATTATATCTTTACATACAGTCTGGCTCTAACTTAAACTCACAGAAATACTATTCCGGCGCAACGCACGGTGTGGACGCTTTAAATAAGAGACGCTGTCCCTTCAAATTGACTTGAAACCTAAAGCTTCGTTCCGTTTCCGTCTCCCGAAGAATTTTTTTTCTCGACGGAAAACAACGTGTCTCGAAAGCGATAAAAACCCGAGCGGTTGAAAGGACGCCGTGTACCTTTGGGCAGCGCTGGCCTCGGCGCGGGAACGTACTCCACGGACACGCCGGAGGAGGACGTGGTGATATTTGTCGAGGAGGACGAAAACGACGAAGAGGTGCCTCGGCTCCCGGAGGAGTCCTCTCTGGCAGGAGGTAGACGTCCCGAGTCGGAGGTGTGGCGGTTAAATGTGTCCCCGCGCTCGTTTCCCGAGTTCGTTGTCCCCGTGAAGACCTGCTGCCCTCCTCCTCTTCCTCCTCCTCCTCCTCCTCCTCCTCCCTGCTGAGGACAAAACCAACGAATGATGTTTGTGTCACGTGCCGGACGTGTGAATTTACACTTCTTCCGTTTCCGTACGCGTGTCGTGTCGCTGCCGGTCTGTCGGACGTTCGGGACCTCCTCCTCCGTCACGGGCCGGTAACCGTAGCCGCCGATGGCGTAGTTGCCGTTGAAGCCGTTCCTGTTGCCGTTGTTGCCGTAGCCGTTGGTTACCCGGTTGGGTATCGGCGTTCCGTTCTCGTCCTCGCAGAACTGGCTGACCAGCTTGGATTCCAGAGCTGAGACACAAAAGACGGGTGAAAAGGACGAGTCGGAGATTTCGGTTACCCACATATTCAGTACGTTAGCGATGGTGCGTGTGCGTGCGCGAGCGCGTCACCCGTCAGCGCGTTGTAGTCGTCGATGAGGAACATGTGCTCGGCGTCGGGGTCGGAGGCGATCAGGTTGAGCTCGCGCAGGAACTCGGCCCGCGTCGGGTCCGTCGTGTTCACGACGCCCAGGGCGAACATCTCGATGTTGGCGGCGTGTGCCTCCCGCACCGCCAAGTCCAGCTTCACCGGCTCCCGCTTGTCCGTCTGCCCGTCGGTGATCACGACGGCCACCTTACCGACGCCCAGCCGGGAGCCGTCGAAGGCCTCCCGCGTGGCCTTGCGGATGGCCGTGCCCGTGTAGGTGCCCTCGCCCATGTACGGGATGGTCCTGACCGCCTCCTTGATGTCCTGCTTGCTGACGTAGCGCCCCAGGTTGAACACCAGCCGCACCTCCAGGCTGTAGAGCACCAGGCCCACGCGGGTGGCGTTGCGGCCCACCGTCACCCGGTCCACCAGCGCGTTCACGAACTTCTTGATGATTTCGAAGTTCTCGGGGCCGACGCTCTCCGAGCTGTCGATGACGAACACCAGCTCCATCGGCCTCTCCTTGCACTTGACGCCGCATCCTGGAATCACGTCGCGTCACCGTCACGTCACATGACATCACATCACACCGGCGTACGAGATGTCACTTTGACGACGTACTGCGAAGATACTTTACCGCAGATCTCTTTGATCATCCGAATGATGTCCTCCCTCTGAAATGAATACAGCAGCCCGACGTCAGCGGAGGAATGAACACCGGGGGCGGCCGACGAGGAAGTGTGTGAAAAGCGATACTCACCGTGAGGCCGGCTTCGCCTTTGACGCCTTGTCGGCCCTGAGGGGAGAACGCCAGGAATTAAAGATAGCTGCGTTATCGCAAAGGAGTCTACAAATCTTCGCTTTGATTTACTGGGCCGATGTTGACTAAGATAAGTGATTAAAAACACAGACCGTGTCTGAAAAGTGTTCGCAGCTTCCGGGTGTGAAAAATGAGGCCTTAAGCTGCGATACCGCCGAGTGCTGCTAGAGGGCGGCTCCGAAAAGCCGCTCTCGTGAAAATGTCGTGAGATATTTTGGTTTTGTTCGCGAAAGTCGCTCCTTCTTCTTCGTTTTCAGGCGGTCCAACTGAAAATAATCCCTCCTTTATTCGAAAATAACCCTAAAGAAGAACAACGCGTTTGTTTGGGGATGTCTTGTTTGATTGACAGGCCTGCGGTGCAGTCCGGCTACGGCTATCGGTGGGCGTGGACGCAGCGTCCGATTGGATCGGGCCGGATCCCCCGATCAAGAGTCCGGCCCGCTTCCGTCTCGCTGCTTCTGCAAAGGTTCGAGGCCTCTTCCCGACCATCACCGAACCGGACGTATAAAAAGCATCGCGGGTGTCACTCACGTTTTGCCCGGGGTTTCCGGTGTCTCCCGAGTCTCCTTTGAATCCCTTCGTCCCTCTTTCCCCGGCTGAGCCGCGGTCGCCCTGTCGCGCAACGGAAAAAACATTGTAACAAGTCCACGTTTAAGAAGTCGCAGACGAGGCGGCGGAGGGGGGAGGTGGGGGAGGAGGAGGAGGGGGGGGGGGGACTGACTTTAGCTCCGGGGAAGCCTTCTCCGGGGAGCCCTCTCGGTCCCGTGACGCCCTGGGAGCCCTGCTCACCCTGAAGCAGACACACACAGGTCCACACGGTTGGTGACGGCAACACACACTTGTGTACTGTTGGTAAGCCTCTCGGATAGAGAGTTTTACGGAGGAGGAGGAGGACAGATCGCAGCTCACCTTCGGCCCTTGAAGTCCTTGTCCTTGCGGCCCCGTCGGCCCTGGTGAACCGGGTCGCCCCGGGTTACCCTGCAAGTCAGGGCACGTTTAATTTGTGCGGCGCCTTTCCGACAACGAGCTCATTTCGAGGATTGCAAAATACAAAAGCGCACATACGGTCATCTATAAACACATGATAACAAAAAATGCCACATTTTCTTTCTTAATTGGTGCACAGAAGAGAAATAATACGCCGAAACAGATGATCTCCAATAATAAGAACAATGATAATAATGATTTCTTTTACGTTTGGATTTATATTTGTAGGCCTTTACTGAGTTGTATCCGAGTGCTAATATTCAAGCTCGAGAGAGGGTTATTTTTCTGTGTCATTTTTATTTTATGTTGTTTCACTGTCTATAAAACATAAATATTCAACTAAAAAAATTGCGGCCTAAACTGTATAAGTTGCTGAAAATATGTATGTACTTAATATCGACCCCTCCAGGACTCCGTATTCTACCCGGTTCCTTCTCATCGCCCGTCCTTCGTTCAACCGAATTAAGGAGGAAACGACTCCGTGAACTCGCCCGCTGCAATAAAATCACATCCAGTAAAAGTTTTACTGTGATAAGATTTCCTGAGCAGGTCGACTTCTCAATGCGAGAACGAGGTCACGCTGCGGAAAAAAAAAAAAAAAAAAAAAAAAGTGTGTAATTAATCATTTCGCTTTTGACCGGCTCTACGACGAATATGAAACACGCTATTAAAAACATCTTTTTCTATTTAAAAAAAAAAAAAACACGGGTTATTTGTGTTTTATAATGCTGAGTCATGACTGTCTGACATCATGGTTTTCCTCAGCGTGGGTAAGGTATGTGTGTGTGTGTGTGTGTGTGTGTGTGGGGGGGGGGGGGTGATAAATACCCCCTGCGGTGGGCATGTTTGCACACAAGACGATGACGCGAGATTTGTTATTTTTTTTTTGGCCAAACCTGTGCTTCTCCGGAGAGTATGACTCAATCCTAAACGTCTGCTCGTACGTCAAATACAATTAAAAGATTGTCCAAACACCTTCTAAGTGCTGTTCTCCTCGAGTCATGTTTATCAGAGACGGAACACAAAATCAAAGTTGTTTCAGCTGCTGGCAATCAAAGAAAGAAAAAAAAAAAAAAAAAAAAAAGAGATTTGAGATTTACCAGAGGCCCTTGGAGGCCTTCGCCTGCGGGTCCCGGCAAACCGGGCGGCCCCCTGAATCCAACATCCCCCTGCAAACAGGTTCAACAGGTTTGATCAGGTTCGACATCCCCGTGAAATGCTAGTTTTACAACACCGCACGTGTTTCTGACGTCTTAATTCTGTATTAAACAGTAACTGATTCACTGCAGTACCCTTTTTTTTATGCAGAGTAAACTTGGGTACAAATTTTATTGACTTTGTATTTAATGCGAGACCCCTAGTGGCCCTCGGCGGTGTTGCACTTTATGGCACTTCTGCATCGGCCTCTTTTTTCAGACCCTGAAAGCTACGTCAGCTTTTTTTTTTTTTTTTTATATATGAGATCTATATCCCCCTCCCCCCGATATGCGAAACGATCTTTCATCGTACAGATTGACGCCCTCACCTTTGGTCCTGGGACGCCCACTCCTTCCAGCCCGGGTTCTCCTTGAAATCCAGGCAGACCCGGAGGGCCCTAAACAACCACAGGCAGGTCCAAATAAACCCTCAGAGATACGGAAACACTACGGATCAACATGTAGCTCTGAAACCGGCAGGGACCCTGTGAAGCTTCTGGTCCTGGTTAAAACACATTCTGCCGTGTTGGGCCAGCTTTTGTACAGAACAAGATATTTCCTGTTAAATCGTGAGCTTTAGTTAGCCAGAGGTGGATTTTTCTTACCTTTGGACAGAGCCAGGCTATCGTTTCCCCCTATTTCCGGTCTATGCTAAAATAAACTCAAATAAAATGTCAGGTAAACTAATCTCAAATAAACTCATCTCAAATGAGCAGAACTAATCTTAGATCAAATAAACTAATCTAAAACAAGCTAAGCTAAGAAAAGATAAAGCATCTGCTTGATATTTATCTTCTGATCCAACCCCAACGTGATATATAACCAAGCGTGTTTCCTAAAAATGTTGAACTATTCCTATAACTCTTTCCTCCGGTGACCCCCGTACCGTCCTCTCTCTCGTATCTTTCTGATATCTACGCCCTGCTCTCGGTTAAGGAAACCCGCTCCGGACACGTGTTCGTCCCGGCTACTGCAACATTTCGGCACTAAACGTCTCACTTGACGGATGCGTGCAAAGGACAGCTGGACGGAGAGACAGAGTGGAGGATGTGCAGATTTGTGAGCGGGCCGGTCGGCGACCTCACCGTGGGGCCGGGGTAGCCGTCTCCTTTGGGCCCGAACGGACCCGCGGGGCCGCGATCTCCTCGGTCGCCCTGCAAGCACACAGACGCGTCCGTAACTCCAGGTCCGTCTCCGGCAAAACTCCAACGTGGACGCGGAAGAAAATCTTTTTTTTTTTAAGAGCGTGTATAATCAGTGTTACCTTCGGACCGGGAAGTCCGTATCCCGTCTCCCCCATCGGACCGGGAGGACCGCTGGGACCAAGATCGCCCTAGAAACACATTTTTAAAGACTTTTAACTTCCAATACATTTACTGTTCTATCTGTTGCAGATTCAAACTATAAACACAAAACCCGTCCTCAGGAAGCGCGACGCATTTCTACGCGCCGACGCTTTTATTTTGAAAGCGATACGGGAAGCCACCGGGTAAAACTGAGCTTCGGGGCCCTGAATCATGTCCTCCACCGTGGCCTTCGCTCCTGGACCCCAAAGCTTAGTTTGGTTTCACTGAAAGTTTTAGGAGACTTTTCCAGTGAAAGATCAGAATACACGTTGACATAACTCGATTCCATTTTACGTGTTGAAGGCAAAAATGAAGTTGATGTGAAAACTCTTTGTAGGAGCGCACAGGGAACAAAATAACTACCGCACGTTTGAGGAAAATATGCTGGAAACGCAACGCGAGTCCGGGGTTTTATGATGTCACTGGGGAGGAGCTGTTACCTTGGGTCCAGAGATGAAGCGTCCCGGCGGACCGGCGGAACCCGTCCTGCCTTGAGCCCCGAGTTCTCCCTGATTAAAGCGAGCAGAGTGGATCAAATCAGTCCTCGCCGTCCGTGCGGGTGCGTGACTCATAAATGGGCTGACGGCCGGCTTCCTACCTTCGGTCCCGAGGGTCCGGCGATGCCAGGCGGGCCGTTCAAGCCTCGTATTCCCCGTTGGCCTTGGTCACCCTTTCAAGGTCACATTGGGAACACGGTTAACGATTGGGACGGCCGTGACCCCGTCACTTATCATTTATGGGATGCGAGTCGGCAAAGGTCGGCGGAGGTCTACCTTTTCTCCCTGGGTACCGACTCCAGGTGAGCCCTCGAGACCCCGGAAGCCGACGGGTCCTGGCTCGCCCTGAAAACACACACACGCTTACACCGAACTGCTTTTGGTTCCCTTACCGCGGGACGACGTCGGCGCCGAGAACCCACCTTCTGTCCTGGGGCTCCGTCCTCACCCGGCAGTCCCGGCAAACCCGACATCCCCGTCGACCCTGGCTCCCCCTGAGGACACATTTGCGGTTCGGCGTCGGTTTAAAATTCGGACCGTTTCGCTGCCGATGTGGATTTTTTTTTTTTTTCCGTCTCCTGCCGCAGACCTTTGACCCACCTTAGCCCCGGAGTCTCCGGCACCGCGTTCTCCCGGGGCGCCGACCTCCCCCGGCAACCCTTGGTCCCCCTGCGTGAGACAACATCAGCGCCGCTGTTAGCAACTTACACCCTTTTTCAGTCCTACAACCCCCTAAAACACAGGGAGCTTCACCACGAACCCCGTTCAACCTCCTCATCCGATGGTACAATTGTTTTCCGTAAATGACTATTATTATTATTATTATTATTATTATTATTATTATTATTATCCCGTCAGCGACAAAGCCGACCTTTAATTCCGCCGCTGGGGGCCTTAAATACCTCCGACGCGGGACCGGCCGCCCTACTCGACGGCCTCGGTTAGTCGTTATCGCGTATGCACCCACCTTGGATCCAGACAGGCCCTCTCCCGGTGGGCCTCTGCTCCCTGGCGGCCCCCTCGGACCCTCCGTGCCCTGCAAAGGGTAAATAAATACGGTCGGAAAAAAAAAGAAGTATTTTACACACGGACGAGAGGCAGAAACTGGGTTTGCTGAAGACGGGCGTCGGGAAATGAGACGGGTTATGGATCGGTCCTTTGTTTAGCTGGAGGGAAAGGGGGGGGGGGGGGCTCTGACGTTTTCTCAGACAGCGGAAGTATTGTAACGGTTTAGTGTTTAAAATGTCACCAGCTCCGATGTATCTGATTCTCCGACTGTTCTTCGATCAGCCGAAAGGCGTCCGAGCTCCGTGTGATCAGCTCTCGTCGGCCGAACTTCGCCTCGGACGCGGGGCGCCGTGTTTCCTTTGACAGATTCGGCTGCGAGGAGCAACACCTGCCCTCCCTCGTCTCGGAGAACAGCTCTGGTAGTAATTAAATAAGCTCTTGATATCAGGGACGTGATCTTTGGCTCAGCTGTCGGCAGGAAACAGCATTCCACCGCGTCTCCAGCTGTTGCGTGCAAAACATGCATAATGATGCTCAGACTGACTTCATCCCCCTCATGCGATCTGTTTCCCTTTTATTTGAAATGCAGGAACGGGGTGGAAACTATTTTGATTCTCCAAGGCTGCGGCTTCTTTTTTTTTTTAGGTCATTCAAACTTCTCCAACGGCAGCGGTAACTTCCTACTTGTTTGCAGCTCGATCCTCACCGAGACTCTGGTTTAAGCCCAATGCCAGTGCTGGCGCGCGAAAACAAAAGACTCGGATGACATTGCTGCCCGTTAGATTTTGCGTAAAACGGGAATTTGCACGAGCGTGCAAAACAAAAAGGCGACCGACGGCAAACAACGCTGACGCGCTAATTATAAGCGGCTCGTAACGCCCGCTGCGGTCTGAGTTCAGCGCGTCGGCGACCGAGCATTCGGCGCGCGGCTGTCGAGATGTTTCAGTCCAGATTAAAGTTGCTCGGACGGCCACAAATAGAGAGTTTCCATTTTGCTACGGTTTGTCATTTCCCAATTTCCCATTATATTATTCAGATGTTTGGATATTAAGCTTTAAAGCTGACACCGTCTTAAATGCTTCATGCTTTGCCTTGTCAAGTTAATAATGGAACACTATCGTGTGAATTTGACACGGCGGGGGCCGGGTGTGTGTTTTTTTTTAATTTTTTTTTATCCCATGATATCTCGGCAGTCTTTTATTTTTTTTTTTAAACGTACGTCGAGGGTCACGGCGACCTCACGCGACACCACACACGTCGGCGGGCCGCAATTCGAGAATTCACGCTAATTATCGGATGCGAATGTCTTAACGGGACGAAAACGGGGAAAAGATTGGCATTTCATCCCCGAAAGGTCAAAGGTCACTGTGGCGTCATAATGTCGTACCAAAAAAAAAACAAAAAAAAAAAAAACACTCCCCCTCCCTCCCCCGTTATGCAACACCGTAACTCAAAAACACTGCTCTTCTATATTATTACTGGGTTGGGGACAACTGAAAGAATAATGAACATAAGCCCCGCCCGCAGCCGAGAACATTCCTCCGCCAGTCCTCAATAAAGACCGGTGTCGCGCGTAACACTCACGGGACGATGAAAGAAAACTTGCCTTCTCGCCTTGTATGCCCGCTCCGGTGAGGCCGAGCGGCCCGGGAAGACCCGGAGGGCCAAAATCCCCCTACGGGTCGGGATGAGAATGCAGGTTAACGATGACGATGACAGCGTGCAAAATATTCACAGCAGCGATCGCGCTCCACAAAAAAAAAAAAATTAAAAAAAATTAAAAAAAACGCCCGGCGGGGACGTTTCCAGATTTACGACACTCGGAAAGCGTCCGACTGTAAGAAAAAAAAAAAAGCAGACGGAAAAATCTTTCCATAAGACCCGATTTGACGGCTGAACTGCAGTAAAACTGTCAGAAGGGGAAGCTTTCGTAAGACTCCTTTTTTCTTTTTTTTTTTTAGATGAATTATGTAACTTTAAAGCTAAATATATATATATAAAAATCAACCGTTTCCCTTCGTCTTAAAAAGATGCCTTCTGCTTTGCTTCGGCGCTGCACTCCCTCCCACGCGCTCCGAGCTCCAACCCGGCATTCATCACCGGCTCGGGCCGCGGCTCTTTGGCCTCCTCGGCGGCGGCTTTTCGGCGAACCCGGCTGGTCTTACTCGCCGGCCCGTCTCTCTACCTTGTCTCCTTTGATTCCGGCGCCCGTCTGTCCTCTGGTCCCCCGCGGCCCCTCCAAGCCTCGCTCCCCCTGCGGAGGACACAAAGAGACAGGAGGAAAAGAAGTCGGTTGCCGTTTGGACGGCGGGAGATATCGGTCGGATATGTCGCAGGATCAAAAAAAAAAAAGTCTTTCATCACCCGGTGTTTTTCCTCTGCTTTCCTGAATTCTATTCATTGATTCTTACGACGTCGTTTCATCGTTTGCAATTTGTCGCGTCTCCATTTGATTCGACCTCCGTTTTGACCTCATCGTTCTGACTTATTATGCGTGTTCGTTGCTCCGACGCGAAGCGCTTTCGCGGCTACAGGCTTGTGTGAAAGCTGCTGTACAAATAAAGCTGAGTCGAGTTGATAGAAAACATAAAATATTCATTTTCCATGTCAGTGCACAAACCCCCCCCCCCCCGTTTCCAAAAATAAGCCGGGACGCTGCATAAAAATGTAAATACAAACAGAGTGCGATGATTTGCAAATCACATAAAGCCGTATTTAATTGAAAATAGGCCAAAGACGACGTATCAAATGTTACAAATTTGTCTTAGTTTGGCGCGCTAGCCGCTAATCAACAACCACGGCCGGGATAGACGAGTGGGCGGTAGCTTCCGGGTCGGAAAAACGAGGCCGACGCGGAAGCGCCTTAAGCTGCAATACCACCGAGTGCCACCAGAGGGTTGCCTCCAAAAAAAAGCCTCCGTAGACTCCCGTTCAACTCGAACGCTTCCTGTATTAGTTTCAAATTGAAATCCCTTTTGGGTTTCAGTATACAGAAACCCCTCCATTTCTCAAGAAGGCTATTTTATTTTTTTTTTTTTTTCGCTCAAATGTTGTTGTGACTAACTTTACACCCAGATCAACTGTTAAAAATAGACGGATTATACCGTTGACTTTATTAAATCAAAGTGATGGAACTGCGCGTGATTGACTGCTGTGTGTAAACTTGCCACCGTGGCAGCAGCTACACACCCTTTAGAAACGGTGTGTACGAGTCAGGATCTGTAAGTGTCTTAAAAAAAAGAACAGACAAACCACAGAAGAAGAGTGAGTGATCGGAGCCGTAATCCGGGTCGACAGTACAATGAAAACGACTGCCAGATAAAGTCTGGCACTTCACAGACTTCTCACCCCCCCACCTCCGAGGAACTTTTTTTCTTTTTTTTTTGAAGGTCATCCGTGGACAACGGAGACACGCCGCCCGATTAGCATAGCGACGCCGCGTTTGCGCGTCCCGAGGAGGGAAGACGTCCGGCTTTGCCGTTAAACGTGCGATTCGCTCGGCCGGGGGCGCTGATGACGTGGAAGAGAGAGGAAAAAAAAAAGGAGGTCATATCGCCCGCGAATCTCACCGGCGTGTCGAGGCACGAACGCCATCTGCGAGGAGGCCGCGCTCGAATTTGCCGAGGGAATAAATTATGGAAAAAAAAAAAGAAAAAAAGAGGAAACGTCGGCACTCGTCAGGACAACAAAGGGGCTCCGCGTCGACTTTCACACCTGCAGTTTTCAAAAGGAAGCGGCGCACCTTTTACACTCCCGGCGTCGATAACAAGTTCAAAATATCGAAGTGTTGGATTTAAGCGTGGCGGATATTTTAGGTCCGAAAAAGAAAAGGCAAAAAAAAAAAAAGGCTTCGTAGACGGAAGCTGGTGGATGTGGAAAGTCGTGCTGGAGGAAGAATGTGTTAAAGCGCGTTAAATACCGGCTTTACATCTGAACAGAATGCAACGTTTGTAAATATAATAGTGAGGGCGTTAGTCCAAGAGTAGAACAATGGACTAAATAAACGGGAGTCTGCGGAGGCCTTTCGGAGACGACCTCTAGTGGCGCTCGGCGGTACCGCGGCTTAAGTCGCTCCGGCGTCATTTTCCCCGACCTGGAAGCTACGTGTGTGGGAAAAGACAAAAAACACAAAGAACTTCTTGTCCAACTGTAAGAAAACAGAAATCCCTAAATGTGCGTGTCCACATGTGGCGGAGACACCCCGTGTCTGTCCGCCGCGAGAAAACCCAGACGCGGGAGCGGACGCTCCCATTCCCCCCTCGCTGAGTCACCGTCTCCGTCATGTGGCGAGGTGTCCTGGCTGCTTTCCAGCCCGGCCTCTCGTTCTTCTCTCCTCTCGGCCGAGGCAGATCAATGGGCCGCGTCGCCGCGTGAGGAACTTCTGCGTTGCGTTATATGTCTCTCGGGTCAATCTCCTGTCGTCACGCCCGAGGAATCTGGAGCCGGGAGGGTTCTCGGGGCTTTTGAAGCGGCCCGTCGGGCCGCGAGGTGTCCTAGACGGCGGGAACACTTAACTCACCTTCGGTCCCGGGAAACCTTCTCCGATCGGTCCTCTTTCTCCTTGCACTCCCTGCGGCCCTTGAGGTCCCTGAGTGACACAGAAAACGTAAATCCCGTTCATCCGTCGCGGGTCGACAGCGTTACACAACGTCTCTCCGTTACTGCGTACGCGTGAGGTTTCTCTGACGGGGCTTGTTTGCTGCTCATCCCGATGCGTAAACATCGAGGGGGTTAAAATACAAACGAATAAATAACTTTATTTATGAACTGTTGCACTAAAATGTGAGTCGGAGCCAGCTCGGATTACACTTGCTCAACCAAATTGCGCAATACACCCGTCAGTCCACCAGGGGACACCGTAAAAGTGGCGCCGTGGTTACGGGGGATCGCGGTTTATTAATCCTTTGCGTAACCAAAAGACCAATGTTTTCGAAAATGACTGGTTCCTGTGGTGAGTCTCGTTATCGCCGTTCCCCGCACGGTCCACTTGTATGACGGTAAGACAACCGGGGGGCTTCGGCCCAACACCAGCGCCAACGTCAACTCACCGGTGGTCCGGACTCGCCGAGTCCCGGAGGACCGAGAGGCCCCGGTTGCCCCTGGAAACCGACATCGCCCTGCAGAAGAGTGAGCGAGGGAGAGAGAGAGAGAGAGGTGCGCTTAAACAAAAAAACAGGGCGCGACGGAGGCGGGTTATTATGTTGTCGTTGACTTGTTTATTTCACACAACAATCGGGTGGCCGACTTCACCTTGGGTCCCGGAAGGCCGATCCCCGTCTCGCCTTGGATCCCGGGCGGCCCAGAAAGTCCCCGCTCCCCCTATAAAAAAAAATAAATAAAAAAAAAGCGACGGACGCCGGTAAACAATGGCACGTACGCGTGTTTCCAACCTCGATTCCTGTTTATTTCATTTTGTTTTGCACATTTTCGACGTGATCGTGCTTGAGAGTCCGCTTTGAACTCGCTTCCCCTTCTCGGCTGGTTTTTTGTGTGTGTTTTTTTTTTTTTTTTTTTTTAAAGATGTCAAGACTTTATCGGTTAAAGAATGCAATTAATTTTTTTTTTTTCTTTCTTTCTTTCTAGAAGCTGTAAATCACCGCGGCGCACGACAGGCGCGGAGAGGGCGTGGAAGTGTTAGCGGGGGTTTGCATACCACCACCACCACCCCCCCCCCCCACACACACACACACCCCCGGGCCCCCCTTCTCCCTTTGCCCTTTTTCGAAACAAGTCGGGGCAGCGTTTAAAGCCAGACATTAGTTTGCCGTTCAGGTGATATAGGATGACAGCCAGACTACCAACATGTACATTCTTCCAAAATAATTAAGGATGGAACACTCGGGGGGGATAGGGAGGGAGGAGGAGGAGGAGGAGGAGGAGGAGGAGGAGGAGGAGGGGGGGGTCTTAAAAGTAGGATGAGACAAATAAGCTGACAAGGTAATACTACTTCACAGCGCTTCCAAATTTTCCAGCGCCGATGGATCGTAGCTCACAAATAAAGGCGGCCGGTCGGAGTCAGCGGTTTTTTTTTTTTCTTCCTTGGACGGACTCGGTCGAAACGCATTTTTTGAAATGTCTGTAATGTTTTGTGTTTATTTATTGGCGTCGTATCCTTCCATGTGTTTCACCGCCGCGTCTGAACGTTCGGCAGAGGCCACGTAAAGAGACTTAATTCAGACCAGACTGGAAAGATCTTCAAGTATCCAGCTTTAAAAAAAAAAAAAAAAAAAAACATAAAACGTATCCTTCTGATATGCATCTGGTTTTAAGGACCATGGGTCACCTTTGATTGATGCATTGGGCTAAAAAAACACACAAAAAAAAAGGGGTGGGAGAGGGGGGAGGAGGGGGGGGGACAGTCTGTGGTGGCTCAAAGTCAATGTTTGAGTGATGTCTCAGTTTACTTCTTTTTTTTGACAGTCCGGGCTGGTTTATGGGTCCAAAGACGAAATCCAGTGCGCCGTCATCGGTTGCGTTCACATTGTCGCGGAAAAATGGCTTTTGCGCGCTCGTCCTTATTACGATATGCCGTTAAAACGCCCTTCAAAGATACGTCACGTCGTCGTTTGACGCCTTCGCCTCTTTGGACGTTTCCAATTTGAGATCAAAACGCAACAATTAGCCGAAAGCGCAGCTTCGCTCCGGCTGGTATTTGATGCCGTTTGTAGTCCGTGCGCCTCCAGTGGCGCTCGCTGGTATTGCAGCTCAAGCCGTCGCCTTTAATACAAGGTGAAGGTCCGGCCAATCAGAGTGGAGGAACCTTCTTTGCACGTGGCGGGACAAAACGTGTGTGTGCGTGTGTGTGTGTGTGTGTGTGTGTGCGCACTTGTGAATGCGTCCCGCCGCTGTCACCATCTGTTCCCTCGTCAATAAAGACGAGCGAGTCCTTTCCAGGAAGCAGCTTCGCTAACGAGGTGCGATGGTTCGGATCGCGACCTTTTCCTGTCTTTTTATTTTGACACTTTTGTCTTTTCCAATAAGGTTTATTTTGGTCTCATCTGTCCATAAAACTTTGCTCCAAGAACCTTTCCAGCTTGTTTTGTTCATTTCCATTGTACTTTTTTTTTTTTTTTTTTTGGGGGGAGAAAGGGGAGTGGGAGGGGGCGGGGGGGGGGGGGGTGTTTCTTCTTCTATCATCAGACGCAGTTGTCTACTTTGAAGCACATCAGCTGTTTCTTTCTTCTTCGGGTCTTTTCTGCTCTACATCCATTTCCTGCGTCGATGCGTCTCTCGCAGCTCGGCCTGTTTTCCCGCCGTTGTTTTTGCCTTCTGGCACCATCCTGTCAGTCGGAGGTTTCACTCACTTTTGCATACCTGAAGGCGGGAGCGATCGACGCGAAGCCTCCGAGCAATCTGCGGCCGCGAGGCTTTCCTTCAAATCTAATGAAGTTCTGTCTTCCCTCGCAGCGCGGGCGTAAAACTATGCGAAGACGAATAAATCAAATTTTAAGACCTCAAATACAAGCGCCGTTATATTATAACTAACTGTCCGACTCGTGTTTCCGGAACTGGACGGTGGTGAATTTGATTGGTTGTGGCCAGTTCAGTACGGCGCCACCTGGAGTTTCGGAGTGGTAAATACAGCACCGTATCCAACACGGGAAAGATGTGAGATAACCGGGTTTTCCGGCGCCGCGGACCAGAAGCCGCATCGCGGCGCCCGCCAGACTTCAGGCGTTTTGTTTGAAAAGCATCGAGGCTGAAGAAGACGACGACTCACTTTTTTGCCCATCACACCTTCACCTCCGATGTCGCCGGGCGGACCGGGCAAACCCTGAACGGTGAACAAGAGTGCCAGCGTTACACATCGGTTACTGATTTCGCTCAATTCACATCCATTTTGAAGCAAATTTGTTGTAAAATCAAGTTTTTGTTGCCCCTTAAAGATCCAGATTCACTGGTGGAAATTCAGTTGGTACAAATTTAGTTGTTTTTTTTTCTTTATACTAGCAAAAACAAAGTATAAAGCTCAATACATTTATTGTATTTATTTTTATTCTACTAAGGGGCATGTTGATTACAGGCTTGTTGTTTGACATAAAACTCTGTATTTTCAAAAAATGTTGGACTATTATCGCGACAATACGTATTTACATTTTTTCTTTTTACCGTGTGCCATATAATTAATAATCACTTCACACTGGTAAAACCAGACTCATGGTGAATAGATCTGAACTGTGATTTTCTCGTGTGGTTAAAATTCCGTGTTCATCACATCCGTTCTCTTTTAACATGTTCTACGTGATGTGTTACGTGTTAGTTACACCCAAATTAAGACCAGAAATGTGTTCCTGCAGTTTAAACTTCCAGAGCGGAAACACTCGAGAGCCTCAGCTGGCTCGGCAACCAAAAAGAACATTTCACCTGAAGGCCACGATTTCCTCTCAGGCCGATGGTGCCTTCAGGACCCTGAGAAAAAAAAAAGAAAAGAAAAAAAAGGAATTTAGTCAAATCCCTAATCTACAGTGATCATAAGAAAGACTTTCGTCTGAAAGTTGGTTGTGTTGGATGTCAAATTTGGTGTAATGAATAAAAAAAACAACTGGATTTTACCCTTCAAATTACATTTTAAGATTACTTAAACAGGTCAGTCATTTATGGAAAATAACATTTTAGGTCATTACAACATTAAAGGGCGACGTACTCGGTCTCCTTTAATTCCAGGTGTGCCGCACTCCCCTCGTTCTCCCTGTAAGACGACAACAAACAGTTCAAGTCACTTTTGGCATCGTTTTCGGCCTTTAAAATAAAGCTGCACGACTCGCAAGTTTAATGGGACGCGGTGTGTAATTGTCGAAATCCTGTTTTCGTTCCAACGCTTTACGCTGGAGCGAAGAGTTTCAACGGGAACAACATGCCGAGGGGTTTAAAAAAAAAAAAAAAAAAAAAAAAGGCGGCGTGAAGTCGGGATAAAAGTCAAGTAAATAAGCGCCACGTTAAACGCGTTGGAACAAAAAAAAAAAAAAAAAAAAAAGGGGGGAAGAAAAATGCCATCGCATTTTCAGCACTTCATCACGCCTGGGGAACATAATTCTGAGGTTCCTCTCGAGGCGTGGGAGCGTCAAACTGTGAGGAGGAGGAGGAGGAGGAGGAGCGAGGGGCTGCAATGAAATCCATACAATACCTTCTCTCCTTTGTATCCCGGTTTTCCCTGTGTGTACAAAACGGAGCGGTTAAGACGGACGGAGATCGAAACACATTGTTGATCAAGATTTTGTGTGGAATTTACGCCGTTTTCAGACGGCGCTGATTTCATTTGACCGACTGAAGACCGTCAGCTCACCTCCGAACCTTCCCGACCTGGAAGTCCACTCAACCCGCCCTCGCCCTACAAAAAACATAAATAAAAACAAATAAAAAGAAACGAAGGATTCGGATTTAACCGGCAGATGCAAGCGCACCTGGTTTGCACACGCGTCGACATTTAAATAAAGGAAAGGACCGATTGTAATAAGGGGCACCTTCGTTCCTTTGAGGCCGGGGGTCCCGTCGTCTCCGGGGCGACCCTTCTTGCCCTGCAGAGAAAAAAAACAAAAACAGTCGCGCCTCAGTTGGAAGCGCGTCGGAGGCACTCGGGGAACACAATAAACGCCCGGAGAAAGTCCGGGCTGAACTCGGATCGGATTTGGTGTTCTCCGGCACTCCGCCGAAACCTGTCCGCGTGGGTCGCCGCGGCAACGACACGCGACAGTAGGCTGCCTTTTATGTAACTTCGCGGACAGAAAAGGCCAGTGAGTCAGTCTGGACACCCCCCTCCCCCCCCCAATGATCTTCCGAGTACGTCCGTCTTCTGTCGGCGCGCGTCTGCCGCTTCCTGATGCGAAACAGCTTTTTTTTTTTATTCGGAACATCAGCTTGTTGTTGTGGTTTTCTGCAAGAGGGGGTAATTAGTTTCTCATCCTGGGAAAATTCCTCACAGAACAAAAAAGAAACCCAGCTACGTCTAACGGCGGCCGACCTTCTCCGCGTAATATGAGAGCGATGTGGCTTTTTTCTGGCAGGCGAAGAAAGTCACGCGCGTGAACATCCGTTCGGTGTCCTCAGACGACCCCGGGGGTGTTTGCGGGGTGTTTCTTTCCTCCCCGCTCGGCCGACTTCCCGTGTAAATAAATAAAAATGTTCCGTGGCCTGTTCTCAATAAACCGCACGGGGAATGCGAGGCATTCGCTGCGCTCTCGCTGCCGCGGGAAAACGGAGCTCTTTGGGGGTAATAGTGGTGTTTTCGCCGCGGCGGCGCGACACGTGTGGCTTTTTCATCCGAAATGTTCAAAATGACATCCTGAAACAATTATCACCGTCATGAGGGCAGAAAAAAACAACAACAACAACAAACAAACGAGTGTAAAATAACTCACAAGAAATCATTCAAACTCAACTTGGGTGTTCAGAAAGGTCATTTTGAAAGTCGGCATGTTGTAATTTTGTTTTGCCGGGGTGATTGATGTTTGCATTCTTTACCGCCTCGATGTGTATTGCCTTCATTTAAAACAACTAGCTCGTTGATGAGAAGGGCTTTCGCACGGTTGCTAACTGGAGCTAAGGGCTTAAAGGGGCAAAAGGCATGCGATTGGCTGAAAGAGGCTCACTGTCGTAAAAAAATTACATTAGGATTTAAAAAGGGACATTATGAAGTAAAAAAAAAACAACACTTTTTTTAAATTCTATTAGGAAATTTAAGTCCTATGAAACTTATATTTCGAAAATAAATAACAGAACAAATACATTTTTTTCACTCGTATATACGTTTATGATATATTAATGTCATTTTCTATTATTTATTTTTTGTATTGAATTTTGGACCTTTGGGCCTCCGTAGCCGGGTAGAAGGAATACTTACAGCCGGGCCACCGGGTCCCCTCTCGCCCTTCTCGCACGTACACTTGTTCTTGACCACGCACTTCAAGAAACAAAAAAAAAGACGAGAGTGAGACGGAGACACAAAAAGCGAAAAAGGGTGTGTTGGAAAGAAATGTCCGACTTACCCCTTCTTCCGCCAGCGCCGTCTGCGGAAACAAACCGGAAAAACAAAACAAACAAAAGAGAACACGACAACGTCAGGATGCTGTTAGATTTACTTCTTCGTTTAATACTTGGAAGAAAACAACAACAAAACAACAACCTGAAGTGAGACAATATTCTGGGAGCTGTGAACACCTGCTCGCCCACTTAAACCCTGTTCACAGCTGGCCCGGGTCCAGTTCCACCTGATTCTGGTTCTCGCATCCCGAATCCCAGGTTCTGGGTTTCCTCCCCCTCCCCCCGTCCCCCCTGCCGGGACGCCAAACACGAACCACATGCAGCCGATCGGCCTCGGCCGAAGGCGAACGCATTCCTAAAGAGGCGACGACCGACCGCCGCAGCCGAAGACGTTTCAGATGAAAGACGCGTCGGTTATGACATACAGATGCTTTCGCCGGTGTCTCCCCCCCCTCCCCCCCAGCCCCCCCCACCACCCCACCCCACCGGTCGATGACGAGAAGTCCGCTGGGCTCTCGGCATGCCGCGTCAGACGGGACGTTGAGGCGTTTCTCTTCACGTGTCAACACTTAAAGCCGCAGTTTGAAGTGGCGTTCGAGGACCTCGTTGAAATGATGTATTGCGCAATTCTTTTTCAACCCCCACGATAAGAGTGTTTTTTTTTTTTCACGTTTTGACTTTGTTTCGCACGAGGACTCTCTGACGGCCCGCAGTTCGCGCCGGAAAACATCGATTAGTTTCACCTGCAAAACGTCCGATGCAGCAAATATTACTTATAGAAGTACCCCCCCCCACCCATCCCTTCGGTAAAAAAATAAAAAAAATCGAGAATAAAGACTTTTTCTTCCAACACATGCCTGCCGATGGAGGAATCTCACTGCTTTCCGTTTTTTTTTTAATGTTTTTTATTTTAAGGGCCAGAGAGAATTTCATCTCCCGGCGATGGCCGAGGTGATGCCAGCAGGCCTGTTACCATAGCAGCAGGTAGCAGGTGTACATCAGGGATGTAATAAGCCCAGGAATCGGAGCGGCGGGTGGCGGCAGACGCCCGGCAGCAGGAGGTGGGGCGGGCGGAGGGGGGGGGGGGGGGCTTATTGGGCGGCGCGCTGGAAAGCGCTAACATTTTGATTTGATAACAGCTTTTTATAGCAACGATCTGTCATCAATTTTCTGCCCTCCGGAAACAGGCAATTATCAAAGTGTGCACGCAATTTCACGAGCAACGCGAGCGCCGGAGGAGAACAGTTTCTGGGTGATTCGGAGTGATTATGTGCCGCGAGTCTGAGCTTGTAGGCGAAAGAAAACAAATCCAAAAAAAAAAAAAAAACGCATTTTCATCTCTCGATTGGAAACGTATCGAGAGAAACACGTTTGAGAGCTTTACGCAGTGCTGCAATTACCCCTGTGAGTTTCTTCAGTTCTTCAGTTCTTCAGTTTCGAAAACAAAGCTCAGGTGTCAATTTAATGAAACTACGGAACAACGAGGTGTTTTTTGTTTTGTTTTAAATCCCACTGTAAAGACAGACCGTGTAAAGTTTTGGTTGAACCGCGACCGTACGGGAGTGAATGAAGGTCGACGCGTAGAATAACGCCGCGTTTGGACGGTACCCGTGGTTACGACGCGTGTGCGTAAGCGGTTATTAAGTCGCGAGAATGCTGTTGCTAGGCGACGGACTTTTTTTTTTTTTTTTGCAAGCCAGCAGGCGAGTAGGAAATGCAAAACGGCAAAGGGGGAAGATTAAAAGCGTCGGGAACCTTGACGTGTTTATCGGAGGTGATATTAAACCACAGAGAAAAACTAAAAATACAGCAGATACGACTTTTTTTTTTTTTTTTTTTTTTTTTACTTCCAAAGCATTTCCGTAAACGACAGCGAACACGCCATGACCCCGTTAACTCTGGACTTAAAAGTCCATTTCCGGTTCTGACGTCGCGGACGCCCACCGGAGGGCGCCGCCGGTCGCGCGGGCTCTTTCTCGCGCGCCCGGCGCTCGATCCAAAGCTGCCGGCGAACACTTCTGCACGCGAGCACGAGCGCGGCGACGTTTCACTCACGATCTCCTCGATGACTTTGTCCACGATGCCGACGTCCTGCAGGTTGTGCAGGTAGCGCGACGCCGGCGTGCTGGCGATCTGCTGCAGCCCGGCCACGTTGGCCCCCGGCGTGATCCCGACGGTGAAGAAGCGGACGCCCTGGTTCTTGGCGTCCATCACCGCCGAGGAGATGTCCGGGTTCTGCGGGTTGGAGATGCCGTCGAAGAGCAGCACGGCCAGCTTGATGCTGTCGGCGTCCGACTCCTCCAGGTAGATGCGGGTGAGGTTGGTGATGGCGTACGTGGTGTAGGTGCCGTGGCCGAGGTAGCCGATGGCCGCGACGCGGGCCTTGAATTGCTCGGGGCCCAGCCACCGCTCGAAGGTCTGCTCCACGATGACGTGGCTGCTGTACTGCAGGAGGGCGGCGCGGGCGCCGAGGCCCCGGCCCGTCTGCAGCCGCAGGCCCCGCAGCCGCTCCGTCACGTCCACGGCGAAGCGCTTCTGCTGGGCGTGGTTGTCCTTGGCGCTCTCCGAGCTGTCGATCAGGAAGGCCAGCTCCAAGCGGCAGTCCTCGTCGACGGCGGCTGCGGGGAAGAGCGTCGGCGGAGACGCCAGCTTTTTAGTGACCGCGAGTGTTATTTAACTCTGCTGACGCTAACAGGCTAACTGGCTTCTTATCTAGCGCACGGACACGCGAGCGGCATCGATCCTCGTATCGTAAATCTCGGCGGGAAAAAGGAAAAAGAAATTCCAAATTTGAAAAGAAGCAAACAAAAAGGGACTCCCTCCCACGACGCTTTGCGGTCGGAAGACGGCCGGCCGTCGAGACGTCTTTGTCGAGACGGATCACTTATTGCTTTCGGATGCGGCCAAACACGAAGACCGTACCGATCGCGGGCGAAAGGGTTTCAAAGAGCGGGGGTGAAATGTTTTCTCCGCGGAAGCCTTCAGAAAGCTGATTTATTGACCCGTTCGGGCTCGACGGGCCGCCGCGGCGTGATGAGTTCATGAATGTAACATGTCGTTTTGGTGGAGGGGGGAGGGGGGAGGGGTAAAAGCAAATCAACCTGCCGCGCCAACCTTCAGCGGGTGGAAGGAGGTCACAGAGATCTAATATAGACGGAGGATAAATCACATTAATCTTCACAGAAATGTGTCACGGCGAGAATTTCGCCCGGGGAAACGGGAATCTCAGCGAATAAAACATTTGGGTAACCGAGCACGGAGCGGTCGCACGGTGAGATGGATGACGCCGAGAGGCCCCGGAGATACGATCAGTCCGAGTGGATTGCATCCTACAGCGATGTCCTCGTTGAGTATCGTGTCATATTTTTTTTTTGTTGCCGTCTGTGGCACCACTATTTTTTTTATTTTTATCTTACACAAATCCCTTACATTTTTATTTATTTTCTTTTTTTTTTTTAAATAAATCTCTCGTCGCCCCTCTGAAAGTCCTTAAAACAATAAACTTACATTTGCCGTTTATCGTATTGGACGAAAGCAGCTTGCTCTTCCTCTTGGGGGTCGCCGCCCTTTCTTCGTGGTCTTCCTCGTAGTCCTGCGCCCGCGGACCCTGAACGCCCCACAGCAGCGGCAGCAGCAGCAGCCAGTGCAGAGAGGGGACCATGACTTCTCCCTTGGAAAGGAAAGAAAGAGAAGACGGGATCAGGCATCGTCCTGTTTTTAATACCCTCCAAGAAAAAAAAAAAAGAAAGAAAGAAAAAAAAAAAAAAAAAAAAAGAATCTGAACAAGCTTTAACAAGCACGCATACCTCGCAATGTGAGTTTAAGGTGTCCGAACGGGTTCTGTTATACTGCGGGAAAATTCACCGAGTCGAGAAGGTGCAAAAAAAAACAAAAAAAACAACCTGATTAATTCACGGAGAGTTCGGTTCCATGTCCCGAGCGTCAAAAGTTGAGGCTCCTCTTCCGAAGTGCTCGGATCTCCAGCTGGGAGTCAAGTCAGAACCGTAAAGTCCCACCGGGAGCACCAGAAGAAGAAAGAAAGAAAGAAGTGTTGCCAGAAGTTTCCTCTTTTCGTCGGACTACCCTCAAATCCAAACCATTCAAAAAGCTTCGCTGGAAATGAAAGTCCAGGCCCACTCCCCCTTTTTTTTGGGGGGGGGGGGGGGGGGAGAGGGGGGGGAGGGGAGGGGGGGCAACCGCGGGCAGATACACACAATCTCTATAAATGAGCGCCCTTTCCCTTTTCATTTTTTTTTTTTTATTTGTTAGATGTGCTATTAAAAAAAACAAGAACAACAGGAGCAGGAGAGAAAGCCTCTGGGAAGAGGAGCAATTTGTCTTGTCTTTTTTTGACAGCGAGGAGAGATCAAAGGAAGGCTTCATCAGCTTTTGTCGCCGTGTTACGCGGCCGGCGAAGGGCCGCTGAGGACGCGTTGGGGTGGGGGGGGGGACGGGACGTCCTCGGTAAAGTCCCGGTGGCCGGTGAGGAGGTCAATTCTAAAGGACGAAGACGGAGAAGCTCGCGCGCTTCTCTCAACACCGTTTTATTCTCATTTTTGGCCAGTGTTACGCAACTGCCAAATCCTCCGCCGTTTTTGTTTTTCGCGACCACTTTACAGTCCTCGTAAGCAGCCGTGGAAATAAAACACGGGCACGAGTCGATGTCGGAAAAAGTTGTCACCCTGGTTTTTTTTTTTTGGTTTTTTTTTAGCTGCTTAAACCTGAGCCGACTTACTTTTTTGTCAGCCGACGCGAGGCAGAACGTGACGCTGACACGCTGCCCCCTAGTGGGCCGGTGGGCGCATTACACGCGCTGACGTGACGCCGTCGTCCGGCGCAAGACGAGGGCCCCGTTTCCGCTTTTGCTCAGCGGGACGAAAGTCGCGAAGTTTGGCCTCCGCCAACGTCCGAGGAAATTTAAAACAGCGCTTCAGCTGCAAATGTACTGATGACGGATGTTCGGCAGCTTTCCTTGTTTGTCGGCCGAGCCAGGAGTGAAAATGACGTTATTTTTAGAAGTTATTTTTCTGAAAACAGCTCGAGTCTAACTCGTGACAACAAACAAAAACAAAAGGCGAAAAAAAAAGAAGGTATGAATCTCCCTGAAGCTAGAGGGACCTGCACAGTTATGCATCTCTAAGCAAGCAGCAGCCTTCACGTTACGCGTAGATCTATTATTATTAAAATAAATATTTCACGTATCTGCTTTTAAAAGACTCTTTTATTTATGTTTTCTTTGATTGTGCCTCCAGAGCCTCACCCACACAATATCCCAGAGAGCTGGGGGGAAAAAAAAAAAAACAACACAAAAAAAAAAAACCCGAATCGGAGATTCGTACCTCGAGGCGACACACCTCGCAAAGGCAGCGAACCGAGTCACCTGTGAAAACACCCACGGCAGTCGTTTGTTACTCCTGCGAATGGCATGATTTACTGTAAACACAAGATATCCAGGAATCTGAGAGGAGACAATGAATAGAGAGAACAGCTACTGAAACACCCTCAGGTAAACCTTAATTGATTTATTGATATCTCAATACATCCTCCCCCCCCCCCCCCTCCAAAACCTTCCTTCTAAAACGGACTCAGTACATTTCCTCCTAGAAAGCTGCAACAATGAGCGACTTCAGAATCGCTGGAGGTTTTTTTTTATTGAAACCCGATGCGTGCCTTTTTACCAGCGGCAGAGCGAAGCCTCGGCTCCTTGATCTTATTATAATTCCTGTGCAGTCCCGGATCAGAGGACTCGTAAAAATACCGTGGGACCCGTCTCGCGAGCGTAAAAGCTGCAACCGGAGTCGCGTGTTTTTTTTTTTGTGTTTTTATTGCGCCGCTGTACGACTGCGAGAAAAGGGAAAGGTGAGCGGGGGCCTCCCTTAAATCTCGTCCGGGCTCCCCTCTTCCTCGGTGCGGCGCGCCGATTCAGCGACGCGAGGGTTTCTGGGAATTTCCGTCGCCATCGTTGCTATTCCGTCCAAACGAACGATCGGCCATTTCCGGCGATGATTGTGTTCGCGCAAAAACTGCTAAACTCGCTTTTTCGATGTCGCTCGGGGTCCAACGGCACCAGTGGCGGTGGAACAGTATTGCGTTTGCTCTGATTGTCACTGTTAGCCTTAACCGCAGGCCGTACAAAGGTGACATTTCAATGGACGACGGTAAGCCCTAAAAAGTAGGCCACGCCCATTTCCGCAAATATTTTTTTTCATCAATATAGTGCAAGCGCGGCGTTTTTTGTTGGTTTTAGTTTATTAACGTAAGGCCACACACAAGTGATTTTTAAAGTTCCCTCGGAGAGAAAACAACAGCAGGTCTTTGGTTTTATGACTGCGGAAGCGAACACTTTACGTCAACCCTGCAGCTATCTTCCCTGCGACTTCGCCTTTAACGACCGTTTTTACAAGACAACGCGAGTTCCTCGACCGTATATTTACAGCGGCGAGGACGCGACCCGACGCCTCTCGAACCGTCACGTCGATTCGGGCGCTTTCGGAAGATGACGGCGGATCGTTTTTTTTTTTTTTATTTATTTAATAGCAGCGGGATCTGAAGGAGGGATGACAGCAAATAAATCCCTATTGCGCAACGCAGTTTCCTGATCAGAAACGTTCAGATGGACTCGTGTGAAACGACAGATGAAAATGGATTTATGAGATATAACGGTTTTTTTTTGGTTTGTTTGTCTCTTTACTTTTTTTTTTTTGCACCTAAACTGAGGTTTTACATCCGTCTCCCGCCTTTTTACCTCCGGGAGCGACTCACGTTTAGGGGCATTTGTGCACGTAGCTGAGCTCCACCCCAAACCAGCTGTGTGAGCTACTTTTATGTGAACAAATTCATACTCGGACATGTGTTTTCTACAGCCGTGCTAGTATCACTCTGAGGTTCCTCTGATGCCGACTTGAGAAAAACTCAATTTGGCTAAAATGATCATATCTTATCTTAAGATTCAATTTCAGACCTTTCACAAAAACTTCAAAAGAAGTAGTCGAGGTATCGGCACCGGTATCGAACGTCACCGAACAACACCCGGCCCTAAATTCCACATGTCGCTCCGTGCGGAGGGACGTCACGCTTTCCCGGTAACAGCCGAAGCGGAACTCTTTAAATAGTAACCACGGGGCTGCATCAGACGGACGCGTCCGTTCTTGTATCGCCTCTCGTATCGACAATCCGGATCCCCGTCGCTACGGCAACGGCAACCTCGCAAACACTCGCGGCCGTCTGATAACTTTCTTACGAAACGCATTTTTACACCTGCCCCCCCCCCCCTCCCACCCCCGGCAAAATCCCCCAAAAAACACGAGGCCCTCGGGCGGACGTTAACTTTTGAGGCGATGCTTTATATTCAAAATATGCACTGGGTTTTCCACAGACGGATTCAGACTAGCAGAGATGTATATATATATATATGCATGTATATATACGCCCGGCGGGCACATCGGACGGATGCCGAGCCCTGTTCAGTCAGTTACAGTCGATATCCAACGCAGCCGGGGAATTTTTAAACAACCGTTCACAGGCGGGACGACCGTGACTGGAAACACTGAGCTGGTTTTGATTGAACCCACCTGCGGTCGGGACGTTTACATCGAACACTGTTCGGCTGTACGTGGCGAGAATAAACGGATCCTGACAGGCTTTATTTTAAAAGGACGGTAGGATTTGTTTTCTCAAGAGGAAACAAATACTACAAATTAATTCAAAGAATACTGAATATGCGCTGATATTAAGGCAGTAAGTTGAAATAGAATAGTATCAGAAGAATTGCGTGTTCGTTCAATGTATATGTGTATATATATATATATATATATATTAAACAAAAATATTATCCTGTTCTATATTTTTAACTTGAGTCTTGATGATTTCAACCCTCTGAAATAAAAAGAAACACACATGCTTGCTCCAACCCACTTAGTTTCTTGTGGTCCAGCAGCGCCCTCTAGTGGCGACGCGGTGGTGTTACAAGTCTGCGTCCCGATGCCATCCATCCATATTTAGTTATAATTTTCAATCTGTAAATAAGAAATGAGAAAGAAATGAAGGGAGCAGTCAAAAAAAAAACAACAACAACAACCTCCATTACAAGTCAAAGTTTTACATCTTTACAAAAAAGATGTAGAAAGACACTAAAGTATTAAAAGTAGGTCAAACGTCCCCTTTTTGGAGTGCTGTGTCATTATTTCTTGTGTTATTATTATAGATGCATGAAAGCAGTTGGCATCACTTGAGGATCTTAAATTATAACAAAATATTACAGCTTATAAACTGACTGATCTATTTGCATGAGAAACTTTAATCTGCAAATTTACTGCCGACATTAAACTTTTATATAAAAGTATATTTTGTGGAAGCATGAAACATTCAAGTTGCGTATAATACGATTATTAGGTACTTGAGTAAATGTACTTTCCAAAACTGTGTGTTTCAAGTGGCAGGATGATGTCTGACAGCTGATCTTGAGCTATTATAATAAAACGATGATTTATAGTTCACGCTCTCTAAACACAGGAAGAGTCTTGCAGTTTTCAGTAACAGCCCGTGGACATATTTTGCTATTTCTCTGGTGAATTAGGCCATTATCAGTGACCTCCAGTGAGCCCCCGCAGGGGACCGCAGACACAAATGTCACTGGTGCTGCGGTAAACTGCTATACGGGACACTGTGTGACGTCACTGTAAAGTTTAGACCACGTGCTTCCACGCAGGTCCACGCGGACCGATTTAAAATGATTAAATCACTTTGATAAATAAAGTGTAACCTTGTTTTGGGCTGTCACTCAGCCGTCACGGTGACAGCCCAGCTCCGCGGAGGGCGTCAGACGGGAACGCGCTGGGAGCAAACTGCGCATGCTCGGTCTAAGCCGGTTGACGTCGCGCGCGTGCGCAGTCGGCGTCGGCGGCCATTCGCTATATAAAGCCCCGAGGTCCTCCGTCTCCTTCCACCTTCAGCCATTTTGACAATGTTGGGAGCTGTGGGACGCTGCTGCACCGGAGCTCTGCAGGCTCTCAAGCCTGGGGTCCAGCCCTTGAAGGCTCTCATCGGCTCACCGGCCGTCCTCTCACGTAAGTCCCGCAATGCTCGGTGGCTTTTTTTTGTTTGTTTGTTGTTGTCGAGGAGAAGATGTCGGGACAGAGGGCGCGAGCGATGCTAACGTCAGCGGGCGGCTAGCAACATGCTAAGCAGGCCTCACCGGGGGGGAAATGTTAAATTTTAAATGGCGTAGCAGCTGATCCAAACCATGAAACGGCTCCACGCGCGTACACGTGCTCCTGCTGCGCGGTGTCTTCCACCTGGAGGCGAGCAGGCTGCGTTTGTCCTCGCGCCAGCAGAAATGACCTTTGTGTGACGACATGAGGCGGCGCGGCGCGGCTAACGTTAGCGCGACGGGGGTCAGGAGATCCGTCCGGTCACCGGCGAAGTTCACGCGTTGAAGGGCCCAATAATAATCATAGTAGTAGTAATAATAATAATAACGACAGAAACACGAGGATTATTATACTCGACAGACCTCGTTGTCATTGAACATATGCGGAGCAGCTTTAGCCACGTTAGCTTGACGTACGCTTCATTCATCTGTCACGTCACACGCAGACGCGCGTGCGCTTGCTGCTTTGTTAATTGTGTTATTTAAAGTTGAACTCCAACATTTAAAAATAATAAAAAGAAGAAGCGGATCGATAGTGTAACCGACAGCAATGACTTGACATTGAGACGTGTTGTGACCGCGCACGGTGCTTTACAGTGGGCGAACGTGATGACAACACAAGGTCACAGCTGACTGACCTCCTCCCTCCTCCTCCTCCCTCCTCCGTGTGCATTACATTTCACAGGCCGAGACTATGTCGCACCCGCCGCCGCCGCCAGCGTCGCCCACGGCCGCATCGTGGCCGTCATCGGTGCCGTCGTCGACGTCCAGTTCGACGAGGGTCTCCCTCCCATCCTCAACGCCCTGGAAGTGAGCGGCCGCGAGGCCAGGCTGGTCCTGGAGGTGGCGCAGCATCTGGGTGAGCGGGCCGGATCACAAGACCCCCTGAAATCACACCATTCAGTACACAGGAGACTGTGATTTACCGTCTGATTTTTGTTGTTGTTGTTTTTTAGGGGAGAACACGGTGCGTACCATCGCCATGGACGGTACCGAGGGTCTGGTCCGTGGGCAGAAGGTCCTGGACACCGGCGCCCCCATCAGAATCCCAGTGGGCCCCGAGACCCTGGGCAGGATTATGAATGTGATCGGGGAGCCCATCGACGAGAGGGGTCCCATCTCCACCAAACAGTGAGTGCACGCTGGAAACAAGAACTCGCATTTAACACGGTGAATAGTTACATTTGGCACGCGTTAAACGTCTTAATAAAATAAATTTAAAAAAACAACAACCTCCCCCAGGACTGCACCCATCCACGCTGAGGCTCCTGAATTCACCGACATGAGTGTGGAGCAGGAAATTCTGGTGACTGGCATCAAGGTGGTGGACCTGCTGGCTCCCTACGCCAAGGGAGGAAAGATCGGTACGCGCTCGTGGCCACCATTTGCACACTGGAGTCTTTTCGTTTATTTTTTTAAAGTCGCTCGATAGCATCCCGAACGCTAACCCACGTCTCCTCGTGGCCACGCAGGTCTGTTCGGCGGTGCCGGTGTGGGCAAGACCGTGCTGATCATGGAGCTGATCAACAACGTGGCCAAGGCCCACGGCGGTTACTCCGTGTTCGCCGGCGTGGGAGAGCGTACCCGCGAGGGAAACGACTTGTACCATGAAATGATCGAGTCCGGTGTGATCAACCTGAACGACAACACTTCCAAGGTGAGGATGGTGGAAAGCCGCAAAAAAGAGAAAAGGGGGGGGGGGGGGGGGGGGGGGGGGGGTACAATTTTGAGGCGTTGCAGTTAAAAATCTCCGACTCTCCTCCACCGTGTTCCCCCGCTAGGTGGCGCTGGTGTACGGACAGATGAACGAGCCCCCGGGCGCCCGCGCCAGAGTGGCCCTGACCGGACTGTCCGTGGCCGAGTACTTCCGTGACCAGGAGGGTCAGGACGTGCTGCTCTTCATCGACAACATCTTCCGCTTCACCCAGGCCGGCTCCGAGGTCTGTTCATCTTCAGTCGCATCCCCTAAAAATTAAAAAAACCGCAAGATAAATCGGATTTAGTAGTAAGTGTGACACTGACTGGAGTTCCCCTCTCAGGTGTCGGCTCTGCTGGGTCGTATCCCCTCCGCTGTGGGTTACCAGCCCACTCTGGCCACCGACATGGGAACCATGCAGGAGAGAATCACCACCACAAAGAAAGGCTCGATCACATCTGTGCAGGTGAAGTTCCACATCCCGGATTGGATTTGCTAAAAACAACCAAAAGAACAGAAAACTAAGAGTTTTTTTTTTTCTTCTTCTTCTTTTCTGCAGGCCATCTACGTGCCCGCTGACGACTTGACTGACCCCGCCCCCGCCACCACCTTCGCCCACTTGGACGCCACCACCGTGCTGTCCCGCGCCATCGCCGAGCTGGGCATCTACCCCGCCGTCGACCCCCTGGACTCCACCTCCCGTATCATGGACCCCAACATCGTCGGCGCCGAGCACTACGACGTCGCCCGCGGTGTGCAGAAGATCCTCCAGGTTCGGCACTTTTATAATAATGACTTCAATCTTCACGACGCCGCTAATAATCTATCGGGGCTTTCAACTCGTTTACTCTCCCTCCTCCCTTTTTTTTTTTTAGGACTACAAATCCCTGCAGGATATCATCGCCATCCTGGGTATGGACGAGCTGTCTGAGGAGGACAGGTTGACGGTGGCTCGCGCCCGCAAGATCCAGCGTTTCCTGTCGCAGCCCTTCCAGGTGGCCGAGGTCTTCACCGGCCACGCGGGCAAGCTGGTGCCCCTCAAGGAGACCATCAAGGGCTTCCAGAGCATCCTCGCCGGTACAGCTCACCGCCACGTGACTACAAGTGTGACACCAATGCTAATTTTTTTTTAATAAATGTCTACCCGTTTCCTCCCCCCACCCGCAGGCGAGTACGACCCCCTGCCCGAGCAGGCCTTCTACATGGTCGGCCCCATCGAGGAGGTGGTCCAGAAAGCCGAGAGGCTGGCCGAGGAGCACTCGTAAACCGTCGAAACTGAAGAAGAAGAAAGGGGGGGGGGTCCTGTGGTTAGGGGGCACTCGGTTTGTAAAACATGTCGAAATGTACACGTTTCATCGTTCTGAAAAATACGAAAAGTTATATTTAATGTTTCCAATGGAAGATGGAATAAAAAAAAAGTAAAAATGCTGTCTTTACACAACCAACTTGTCAACTGTATATTTCCTGAAGCGCTTGTAGATGTTGTCGATCATCTGACCACAAGGTGGCGCCGTTGAGCCATGTTTAAAGCTTTCCTAAAACTGTGTTGCAGCTTTTTGTCACGTACTGAAAATAAAAGCGGTGGACTGAATAGTTGGATGGGTTTCGTTTGTTTTCAAACTGAAGGAGCTCATTTAACCTTGGAACAGATATTTGAAATGTTAAGTCCACGTTCGTAGCTTTTCAAATATGCTTATTGTCAATATTGTGCGTTACAAATACTACGTGTCAAAATGTTTCGGGCCACACGATAATGCATTTTCCTAAAGTTTAATTTCCTAAACCAGACTATTTAGTATGTACCAAAAGGATACGCAGCTCTTACCCACAATCCTCTGCTCCACCCTGTTTAAACGAATAAGTAAACGAGAAGAAATCGCAAGTGTCGTTTAAATCTGGTGCTGCGGATCGCGACGGACACAAACAAACAAAGTTCAAAGTGCATTTTTTTTTTTTTTTATGAACGAGGAAGGTGCGTATCAGTACACACTTTGAGGGCAGATACAGAAAGTACTGGAAGCAGGAACAAAGTGTGCTATTTGGAAAGCAGCTTAGAAGCTTTTTATGGAATCAGGACTGCAAATCAAACTCAAGAATTAACAATATAGCAGTTCGCCTTTCACGGCGGCCGTTTGAACCCGCCTCTCTATCTGCCTTTAGATAACGTGGCCTTGAAAACAACTCTGCAAAAGAAAACAACCACACAAAAAAAAAAAAAGCGAGTCGAGATGCTGTGTTTGCTCCGCGTGCCGGAGGGGAGGGGAGGGGGGGGGGGGGGGGGGCGTTACTTCATTTGCCTGGCGATGGGAACGGCCGAGCTCTGCACGAAGCCGTCGATGACCCGGGTGGGCATGTAGGACAGCGGCAGCCACAGCAGCTTGGCGTCCCAGCCCGGCGAGTAGCGGGTGCGCGGCCGCACCGCCGCCACGGCGTGCTCCATGCAGCTCACCACCTTCATCAGGTCGCCGTCGCTGATCTTGGGCACCGTGTTGGAGATCACCGCTAACGCTGCGGGGGCGGGGGAGGGCGGAGGGGAGGGACAACGAGTCAGAGCGATGGAGAGGCAAAAGCAAAAAGATACGAATCATAAAAAGGAGAACGAAAGCGAACGGGATGATCCACGCTTACAGCGTTTCAGGTAGTCGCTCCCGTAGTCGTCTTTGACGTCCTGCGGCAGCCGGTCCCACAGCGTGTTCACGTTCTTGGTCAGGATGGCGCTGTCCGTCACGTTGGTTTTGAAGAAGCCCGGCTCGATGCAGAGGACCTTGACGCCGAAAGGCGCCATATTCAACCTGAGGGGGGGGGGGGGGGAAGATGGTTGCGCATCAGCGACCGCAAAGTGGCGAACGATTAAATCGAACGTCCCCCCCCCCCCGCCCCCGCCCCCCCCGTTTCACCTGAGGCTGTCGTTGAACGCCTCCACGCCGAACTTGGAGACGCAGTACGGGCCCCCCGTGACGCTGACGCGCCCGTACACGCTGGCCACGTTCACCACCCGCCCCCGCCGCCGCCTTGACGAGCGGCAGCACGCTGAGCGTCACGGCGATCACGCCGGTCAGGTTCACGTCCAGCATGGACTGGTAGTCGTCGACGGTGAGCCAGTCGCACGGCGCCGAGGGGACGGAGACGCCGGCGTTGTTCACGACCGCCCAGAGGCCTGGAGGGACAGACCCGCGGCGCGTTAAAAAGCGTTTCCCGATCGCAACTTGAGGAGCCCGCGAGGAGAAGAGAGTCAAATAAATAATAATAATTGAATAAAAGCACGTCGGCGCATGCAGAGCAACATTCAAAAGGAGGCGGTGACGCATCGGCTCTCTCGCTGCGTCTCGTGCCGGTCGCCTCTCAGTTTTGCAGACGTCCCCGGCCAGTGAAAAGGTTGTTTTTCCTTCTCTCTGTGGGAGTTTTTGTGTTTTTTTCCTCCTACGGCTTTCATGGGAATTGTTGAATTGTTGAGTTCCTCTGTATAAATGTATATAAAACCGGATTGAACTGTGGAAGAATGCCAACATTCAATGAGCAGAAAATAAAAAGGTGCAGCAGCGAGGTCATAAACCAACGGTTTTGGACCTCAAGTTGGCGCTAGGGTAAATAAAAAATATATTTAATGTATATATCTCAGAGGGTCGGTCTGCACCAGCGCCAGTGACACCCACTCACCACGCTCCCCGACTTTCTCCTTGATCATCGCCGCCACCTTGGCCACGCTGTCCTTGGACCGCACGTCCAGGTGCGTCGCGGTCAGGTTGCCGGAGCAGGACTTCCTCAGGTCCTCCTCGCCCTTCTCCGTGAAGCAGCCGGCGATCACCCGGAAGCCCTTCTCGTCCAGGTGGCGGGCCAGCAGCTGGCCGAAGCCGCTGTCGCAGCCCGTGACGTACACGTGCTTGGCGCCCCGGTCCGACACCCGGGGCAGCTCCCGGACCCAGCGGTACAGGTAGTAGAGGGGCACCAGGGCCAGCAGGTACAGGTACATGGCTGCGAGGACAAACGTGGGCCAAAATGAGACGAGCGAGCGGTTTGTGGCAGTATGGGTAATATGAGGACACGCATGACAAGCGGCTGAAAGTCACCACATGACATTTGCACTCACATTAAAGCATCACTAACTATCAAATATAATAATATAAGCTACCGGATATAATAACAGCAGCGTTATTCTGGCTACTTGTGAATTTGCTGACTCTTATTTTGTACTTTTCACTCCACTGTGCCCTGTAGCGTTTCAAAATAAGAGCTCCAATACGCTTCGACCTCAAATTACACGCTTTCATTTAAACATAATAATGCCACGTTATTTTTTTATTTTTTTTTAGAAACTTGTGCATTTGCTGACTCTTATTTTGTACTTTTAACTCCACTGTGCCCTGTAGCGTTTCAAAATAAGAGCTCCAATACCCTTCGACCTCAAATTACACGCTTTCATTTAAATATAATAATGCCACGTTATTTTTTTTTATTTTTTTTTTTAGAAACTTGTGCATTTGCTGACTCTTATTTTGTACTTTTAACTCCACCGTGACTTGTAGCGTTTCAAAATAAGAGCACGCGTTAATTCACACAGTAAGGTCCATTTGTTTAAGCTCGTGCCTCGTGCCGGTTTAAAAAGTGAAATCCGAATAAAAACGCCAGAACTCGGTGGGAACGAATTATTACGCAATTAACGGGACATTTCCGCTTATATTCCATAAACGAAGTTCCTCAAACTAATTCGCGAGCCCGTCAGACTTCGGCGCTGCCATGTTGCAACAACGTGAACTGATTTCAAAGTGCAAGAGCTCGACGTACCTGATTTAAAAAAAAAACAAACCCGACGTTATCTTTCCTGGAGTACAAACACACACTTTGTTCGTAACTCCTCCTCGCGCTGTACGTTTATCGTGTTTAAAATAATTTGTTGTTGTTGTTTTTTTTTGTTTGTTGTTTTTTTTTAAAAGGCACGTTATCGTTTGTGTATATCGCTCACCTGTTGCTCAGCTGTGCTCGCGGACTCTCCACGCCGGTGTGAACACAGACTTCCAAAGTCTAGAAGTGGGTGACGGTGTGGGAGGTGAACTCCCCCCCCCCCCCGTCCACCAACTACAGAGCGGCGGAGCCGAGGAGAGGACAGCAGGCGCCCCCTAGCGGCAGGAAGACAAATTACTGCAACTGCAGGTGAAAGTTAAGAACAGTATTTTTTGTTTTATACAAGCCATGGATGTTTTTAAGATATTTAACACATATCAGAAAGTTACCACAGAAAAATGATGGAATATTTAAATATATATATATATATGTATGTTTTATCTGAAGGTAACCTGGACTGGTTTGAGGCTCTGGAGGACCTGAGACTCAATACAGCCTTTTGGATTTGAGGTGAATTGACTCCAAGAACCTCAAGCAAGCTCAGTTTCCTTTGAATAACACTTATTTCAACTCGATGAATGTACTCATAAACAGTATGTGTTTTTGGTTAGACCCGGTGATGGCGGTATAGTTTGTTTTTTTCACAACAATCATTAAAGCTGCGGGTGGTGGGGGTGGACGCGTCCACCGTCTCCTGGATCACTGACTACCTGACAGGCAGACCACAGTTTGTCCGTCTGGGCAGTGTGCTGTCTGATACGGTGGTCAGTGGTACTGGAGCTCCACAGGGAACTGTTCTGTCTCCCTTCCTGTTCACCTTCTACACAACTGACTTCCAGTACAACTCAGAGTCAAGACATCTGCAGAAGTTCTCTGATGACTCTGCAGTGGTCGGATGTATAAGGGATGGACGGGAGGACGAGTAGCAGTAGCAGTAGTGGAGGACTTTGTGGAGTGGGCTGGTAGAAATCACCTGCTCCTGAACGTGGCCAAGACCAGAGAGATGGTGGTCGACTTCAGGAGGAAGACGACGGCTCCACAACCGCTGAGAGTTCTGGGAGAGGAGGTGGACATGGTGGAGGAGTACAAGTACCTGGTGTCTCCATGACAACAGACTGAACTGGAAGACCAACATCAACGCTGTCTACAAGAAGGGGATGAGTCGACTCTTTTTCTTGAGGAAACTTCGATCCTTCAATGTGTGCAGCGAGATGTTGGAGATGTTCTACCAGTCTGTTGTGGCCAGTGAACTGTACTTCGCTGTGGTCTGCTGGGGGGGAGAGGAAAGGGGGGGGGGGGGCATTGGAGCCGGAGACACCAACAGACTTAACAAACTGGTTAAGAAGGCCGGCTCCATCATCGGCTACAAACTGGACAGCCTAGAAAAGGTGGTGGAGAGGAGGACGCTGAACAAACTATTATCCATATTGGATAATCCTGTCCACCCTCTCCACCTGCTGCAGGGACAGAGGAGGACGTTCTCCAAAAGATTCCTCCAGCTGCTGTCACAAGGACAGATACAGGAGATCATTCCTGATACAGGAGATCATTCCTGATACAGGAGATCAATTCTGCCCACTGCAATAAGACTGTACTATAACTCGCCTCTGGCAAAATCCATCACATAACAATAACACCGTTGTCTGTTTTTCTTGGTTGTTTAAATATGAAAAAAACCAAAAAACATTGCACCATTGTTTAGTTAGTTTTAATTTAATTATTCTATTTTATTTTATTCTATTTTATTGTATATACTGTGCATTTTTATATTTAATATTTTTTACTGTTATTTTATTTATTTCCTGTATCTATAAATGCTGCTGTAGCGAAAGAATTTCCCCTTGGGATTAATAAAGTAACTATCTATCTATCTATCTATCTATCTATCTATCTAAAATTAAAATAGGACACGTCAAGGGATGTTATACAAAACTTAATCAAAATGGAGATTCTCATAAGAAATATTAGAAAACGAGAGCGCAAAATACAGTAATTGAAATGTGAGAACCGTCGAAAGGAAAATAAAATGATATAAGCAAAATTGAGAGTTAATACTACAGGAATTGTTAAATAATCAAAACAAAAATGGCAATTCAAAACACACAAGATAAAAACATGATAAAAAAAAATGAGAACTAAAATCACGAGACATTTGAAATAATGTAAAGAATGGAAAAGAATTTAACACATAGAAAGATTAAATAATATAAACATAGTTAGGCCTTTAAAGCACAGAACATTGAAATAATAAAAACAAAGATAGGAATTTAAAACATAGTATACGTGAAGAAAAACGAAAATAAAACAGAACATTTAAATAGGATTTTTTTTTTCTTTTCAGAAAGGAGTTAGAAGTTAAACTGACACTCAAAGTATCAAATGTAGTTTTAAAAAACAGTAGAAAAAAAAAAATAATATCATCTAGGCCTTTAATTTTATGCACATAATTGAACCTCTTTGCCTCTGAAATATATTAAAAAAAAAAAACCAAACATTGTATACGGTGTGGTGAATGACCAGCAGCGTTTTGCCTCATAACTGGGTCTATTTGTGTAACGGGGTCATCGGAAGCGCTTTACATTTCTACCACCAGGTGGCAGCACCGTTGTTTAAAAATTAATGTCCTGTTTTGCAGATGTTGCTTTCAATCACTCCTGGAAGAAAGTGGTTTCCAATAATAAAGCTGCAAATACAAATCGACCAAAATCCCTCAGGCCTGTTTTTGGTGTATTAGAGGGAAGTTCCGATCTGTGAAATATGAAATAATAAAAACAGGACTATGTGCAATTAAAACTCTTTAAACCTCGAAACTTTTCAGCAAGTCAGGCTACAAATAATAATAATAATAATAATAAAAAAAAAACGTAACGCCTCTCAGATGATGACATTAAAGATGATTATGGACATATTGTCATGTCCTGTTCTTCTAAAACTTCCCATCTCCGACGTACACCATAATCTTTGTAGTTTCCCGACGGCATTTGAAGGCAGCAGTGAATGACCCACCGTACTTAACACCACTCACATGTTTACATAGGCAGGCACGCACACCCAAGAAGTCACTTTTAAATAAATAATATCAACCATCACTAGTGTCTTCTCATACAACAAATATAAAATATATTAACTATTTTTACTTTTTATTTTTTATTTTTTTTACTTTCATAACTTTAACAAAACTTCAAGCAGCAGCAGAAAATCTGAACGTTAGATCTATTTGTTGATTGCGAGTACAATTTGTTTACCTTCAAGATTACAACTGGTACTTTCAGCATTTAGTCATCACACCAGTTGCAGGCTGGTCATATTTCAACGTGAGGTTTCATTTTAGTTCAATTTGTGCCGTTTTCTTAAATAAAAGCACCAAAAACAAAAACAAAAAACAACACAAAAAAAAGCCTTTTAAGGGTGATTAAGGTGAAACAGAAAGTCAAATAGAATTTAAATTTGTTATTAAGTTTGAAGGATTTATTCTACGCTATAAACTCTGCCTGTTGTGTGTGTGTGTGTTTAAAAATACCATCCCTTGTATACAACATGAAGTTGACCAGGAAATCTAGCTGCAAGAGGGCAATGACCTCGAGTGCAAAACGTCTCAACTCTCTGATGCTTTCACGTTTTAAAACTGTGTCGCAACTTTTGCACAACAGTGTGATGATTATGGGACAATGGTCGGTTAATTGTTAAGTGTTACGGCAGCAAAAGCAGGAAAAAAAAAAATATATATCTCTGGGATTACACGATGCTCGTTTTGAAGCCAGCGCCTGTGAACGCGTCGCTCGGGTCAAATGTTTGCTTTGGCGAGGTCACCGGCCCTTTATCGAGCGGCACGAACCGACAGGACAGTTACCTTCAAAACCAAACAAGTGCACCCCGCGCGCCGACCCGGCCCCCGGAAAGCGGTTAAATAACAGCGCCCGAGGTGCACAGTGTGCCGGCAAACCGCACCGCCGAGCTCCCCCGACCGTGGATAAAGAAAGAAGGAAGATTAGAACACATCTGTAAGTTTCTGGAGATAAAAAAAAAAAAAAGAAAAAAAAAAAGAACATTTCGATCTCGAGCGGGATTTTCAATTACGGAACATGTGAAAATGAGTTTGCTTTTCTTTCTCGAGCCGACTCCAACATGCCGACGGGATCGGTGAGACTGCAAAGCATTAAGAAACTGGGTCAGGAGAACCGCAGCTATGAAGTCACGGACGAAGGTAAAGCGCTACTTCCTGGACCGCTTGCAGTCATCTATGAAGATAACCAAATATTGACGCGGCAGAAAAATGCTGAATTTCATTTTAGTTCAGTAAAAATATGAGAACTCTGTAACGCGTGTTTCTATTGTTGTGTTGCAGAACCAGCTGGCTCCTACATGTAAGTGCAGATTTGTACGGAGTACTTTAAGTGTCATTATTTAAAAAAACTAAAAAATAATTTTGTGTATGATATAATCAGAAAATAGCAAAAAAAAACAAAAAAAACCAACAACTAGTGGCGTCTTATTTTTAGACTTTAGATATTTACTTTATGCAATGTTGATTCATTTTTTTTTTTATCATTTCAGCTCTGTTTGAGAATCGCTGAGTTAAGATGATTAGTTAATTACGGAAAACACCGACAGTTCAACACTTTGCAACTTCCAACATCCATCCAGACGCGTCGGGAATTATCGAAAAACACACAACCTGTAAAGCATCCAATAATTTGGGTTCGATATCGTTGTTTTTTTTTTTTTTCCATCGCTGAAGTTCAGTGACCCGGTTAGAAATTCTTAAATCGACAACCGCTCTTCAAACTTAATGGATCATCGATTAAATTAAAAACAAAGTCAATGTACAACATGGAGGAGGTGTGATTTGTCGGGGAGCAAAAAAAGTGTTGGCAACGCTGTGGTTTTTTTTTGTTGTTTCATTGGGGGGGGGGGATTCATCCGTTCAGGACCATGTCGACTTCCGAGAAGGGCGAGAAGTGAGTAACAAAACTTGCGGTGGAATGTTTGTGTCTCGTTTCACGTCGCGTACAAACCGACCGGCTCGTCTATTTCAAACAGAGCTCGGGGAAAAGAAGCGCGACCGGCGATACGCGTCAGCTTCTTCCAACTGGTGAGTTTGCCGACCTTTTAAAAAAAAAAAAAAAAAAAAAAAAATTTTTTTTTTGTAAATATTTGTGATAGTTTTGTTACCCCCCCCCCCCCCCAAGTTCCGCTTCGCCTCGTGCCGAGACGTACTGATGATGGCGGTGGGCGGCGTGTGCGCCGTGCTGCACGGCTCGGCCCAGCCGCTGATGCTGCTGGTGTTCGGCCTGCTCACCGACACCTTCATCGCGTACGACATCGAGATCAACGAGCTGAGCGACGAGCGCAAGGAGTGCGTGAACAACACCATCCAGTGGAAGAGGAACTACACGGCGCCGCCCGGCCCGACGGCGTCCACCAACCGGTCGGGCTGGGGCCTCGGCAACGGCTCGGCGGTGGAGGAGGTCCGGCCGTGCGGGTGAGTGGGTCGTTAGAAAAAGCATGAGGTCGGCTTTTTTTTTTTTTTGGACGTTAAATTTAGCGACTTTAAGCAGTTACTTCCAGGATTTCGCGTGTTGGTTTTTTTTGGGTGATTGTTTTGCGATTTGATTTTGCATCTGGTTTTCTTAAAAATTGCAATGTCATTTGGGGAAGGTTTTTTTTTTTAAATTTTTGCGTAAAATTACGGGAATGTGAAAAAAATTGGCGAGTCGAGACAGAAAACAAATTAGATTTTTTTTTTAAGCACTTCCATGATAAGGGAATAAATACGTAATCGCTTCCTTTGATAATAATCATGCTGCACATCACATAAATATTTTAGTTGCAACCTTTTGGACTGTGAATGGAGTTATTTTTGATATTGAAGCCAGTTCTGTTTGAACAGACGTACGTTATGCCGTTAACACTTTCAGCACAGCTTCTGCTGACAACACATTTTTGCACCAAAAATTGCGAGAATTCCCCAAAAAGCGCAAGCTTATTATTGCGATCGCAATTTCCCGGAGGGACTGTTTAAAAGTTTTAGATCCGCGTTGAAGTGTCGATGTGTTGTTGTTGTTTTTTTTGTCCGTATATACGATTTATTTCCCGTACGTGTTCTGGCTTTCAGGCTTCTCGACATCGAATACGAGATGACCCTATTTGCCTTCTACTACGTGGGAATCGGAGCTGCTGTATTCGTGCTGGGATATTTTCAGGTTAGTCCCTACAAATGTCACGCCGTCCTCATATAAACAGACTTATCCCCTCATCCGCTTCAAACCCCGTCCCGTCACTGTGACTCTATTCGACGCTATCGGCTCTGAAAGCTTGAAAAGGATTTTTTTCTAAAAAATCTCCTCCTGCTGCTGTCATAATAGTCTACCGTTCATTTATTTGTTCTTAAATGTAGATAATTGCATGCCATAAGATCTTCCGCAAATAGTCTACTCGGGCTATTTCCCACAAGCCCTTAAAACTTAATAAGGAGCAATTACAGGCCAAAAAAAACAAAAAAAACAATCTCTGGTTCAAAACAACACTTCTGTTGTTTTGCAGTTGGGAACTTAAAGTTTAGGTTTGAACCGTCATATATATATATATCTATATATATATATATAGATATATATATATATATAGATATATATTTCTGCTGCAATAATAAACCAGTTTCAATGAGGACAATGGACCACTAATTATACTTCTGACAAGGAGATCCCCGAGGCTGTCCGACGCAGAGATAATCAGCACACAATCAGCGAGTAACTGCAGTGAGAATACGATCGAAACTGATCTCCGGTATGTAAATGACCTGCTTTTAAAATGCCACTATTTGTCGGTTGAGTGCACGACGGTTTCACTTTAAGACGACGGCACTCCAGAGCTTCAGTTTAAGGCCGGAGACGCGCAACTGTTTTGTAATCCTATTTGTTCGTGTACTTGACCGTGTGCTACGCGTGCTACTGGAGGACTCCACCAGAGGGCGCACCGGAGAAACAAAACATACTGATCTGCCGGATGCAAACAACAAACACGGGTCACTACTCTGGTGACGCCAGTACGACGCCTCGGTTTTTCAGCATTTTCAACATTCTCATCTTTTTAGTCTCGCAAAAAAAAAAAAGAAAAAAAAAAAGGTCTGTCTCCAAAATGTCCGGATCCTACATTTCCAACAAAGCAACCCACTGGCATCACCTCATTAGAGCCTCCACATTTTTTGGGGGGTTTGAATTGGAGGCCTTCCTGTAAAGAATGCGTGGCCCCTTATCTTGTCCGTTTCTCACGTCCCCGTCCCCCATCCCGTCCGACAGATCTCCCTGTGGGTGACGTCCGCCGCCCGGCAGATTCAGCTCATCAGGAAGATGTACTTCGGCAAAGTGATGAGGATGGAGATCGGCTGGTTCGACTGCACCTCGGTGGGGGAGCTCAACACTCGCATGTCGGAGTGAGTGTGTGTGGGGGAGGGGGCGAGGTGGTGGGGGGGGGGGGGGGGAGAGACGTGAACTTCGGGTACCTTTGGAGGAGGATTCGGTGGCGTCGGCGACTGTATGACAGCGGCCGTATCTGCTTCCACAGCGACATAAACAAGATCAACGACGCCATCGCGGACCAAGTCGCCATCTTCCTGCAGCGCTTCACCACCTTCGTCTGCGGTTTCTGCATCGGCTTCGTGAAAGGATGGAAGTTGACGCTCGTCATCGTCGCGGCGAGTCCGCTCATCGGCATCGGAGCCGGTCTGATGGCGCTGGTGAGACTCGGCTTCTCGGGACTTGACGCGGTGTGACTCCGCTTCCCTCGACTTGTTGACGTCAATTTTGATCTTCGCGACATCGACTTGACTTTCTTTACCTGGACGACAGGATTTCTCTGAACGGGACTCGTTGACTCGACCTCTTCAGACTTCACTTCGGTCAACTTGACATGATTTTCTCTGAAGTTTGACCGGCCGACCTCACGACTTCGTTACTTACGACTTGTCGACTGAAATTCTCACGACTTCTCTTCGCGTGTCGACTTGTCGTATGACTTGACCTCTCTTCTCTCGACTGACGTTGCCCCCCCTCCGCTGTAACCCCAGTTCGTGGCTAAGCTAACAGGGATGGAGCTGCAGGCCTACGCCAAAGCCGGTGCCGTAGCCGACGAGGTCCTCTCCTCCATCAGGACCGTGGCCGCTTTCGGTGGCGAGCTTAAGGAAGTGCAAAGGTAAAAAGACGCGAGACGGAAGTTCCGCACAATTTCGTTTTCCTTTTTTTTCCCCCCACGTCAGCGTACGACTTGAGCGCCTCTTTCCTAAAAGGTACGACAGGAACCTGATCTCGGCTCAGCGTTGGGGCATCAGGAAAGGTCTGATTATGGGCTTCTTCACCGGATACATGTGGCTGATCATCTTCCTGTGCTACGGTCTGGCCTTCTGGTACGGCTCCACTCTGGTGGTGGATACTGAGGAGTACACACCAGGAACACTGCTCCAGGTATCGCACTTATAGTCTGTCGTGAGTTTGCCGGAGCGGACGGTTGTACTTGTCTTGACCGTCAAAATACACTTTTTTTTTTGTCACTGGAGTTTCCTGGCTTGTTTGATTCAGTGATCCTTTTCATTTTTCGTTCCCGGCGATTCGTGCGGGCCGAGAACGTTTTGCAGCTCCGATTTACGCACTTCTTCGTACTCGTTTTTAGGTGTTCTTCGGTGTTCTGGTGGCGGCCATGAATCTGGGGCAGGCTTCGCCGTGTCTGGAGGCGTTCGCGGCGGGCCGTGGAGCCGCTACCATCATCTTCGAGACCATTGAGAGAGTGAGATTTCCATGACTTCGCTCATTAGGCAGTAAAAACAAACACCGCCTCTTATTGACAAGCGTCACTTTTCGAAAACGTTTCCAGGAGCCGGAGATCGACTGTTTATCCGAGGCCGGTTATAAGCTCGACCGGGTCAAAGGCGATATCGAGTTTCACAATGTGACCTTCTTCTACCCGTCCAGACCTGAAGTCAAGGTGCTTTTGCGCGCTTCTACAACCGCCGTCGCATCCGACCGGGATGATTTCTCCGGTTCACAAAATGTCCTCCTTTCCCCCCCCTCCGCTCAAGATCCTGGACAAGCTCAACGTCGCGGTGAAGTCGGGCGAGACCACGGCGTTCGTGGGGCCGAGCGGCGCCGGGAAGAGCACCGCCATCCAACTCATCCAGCGCTTCTACGACCCGAAAGAGGGCATGGTGGGTGTCGCGCTGGTGCGATTTACTCCCGGAGACGTCCGAGACCGGAGATTTCCTCGAACACACCGTGGCAGCCGCCTCATCCCTTTAGAGCCTTTTTCTAGTAATGTTAAAAATAACCATCCCCCCCTGAGGCCGATGGAAGTACATGATAATCTGTTTCATTATTCAGACAATGGATCCTAATAGCCACATTTTTCACTTTTACTGGGACTACAGGCCCTTATTTTCTTCTTCCTTTCTGCAAGAAGGAAATAACCTCTTATTACACAATGAAGGTTATCCACAGGACTAACAACCTTTTCATCCCGTGCTAGCATTGTTGCAAAATAAAAAGAGAAAAAGGGGGCTTTAATGGCGTCATCCATCAAGTTTTAGCGAAAGCACCTGCTCTCCCGTGTCCTCAGGTGACTCTGGACGGTCACGACATCAGGGGGCTCAACATCCAATGGCTGCGCTCTCTGATTGGCATCGTGGAGCAGGAGCCCGTGCTGTTCGCGACGACCATCGCCGAGAACATCCGGTACGGTCGGCCCGGCGTCTCCATGGCCGACATCGTCACCGCGGCGAAGGAGGCCAACGCGTACAACTTCATCATGGACCTGCCGCAGGTGGAGAGCCGCGGAGGTCGTTTTTTTTTCTCCTTCCGGGATCCAAGAAGCTCGAGCACCCGCTGACGTGTTTTAAATCCGACAGAAATTCGACACCTCGGTGGGGGAGGGCGGAGGTCAGATGAGCGGCGGGCAGAAGCAGAGGATCGCCATTGCTCGGGCGCTGGTCAGGAACCCTCGTATCCTGCTGCTGGACATGGCGACTTCGGCCCTCGACAACGAGAGCGAGGCCACGGTCCAAGAGGCTTTGGATAAAGTACGTCCGCGTCTTCGGGTCGGCGGCGAGACGGCTCTTCCTCCCCCGCGACTAATTCGGGTTTCTCCTCGCAGGTGCGAATGGGCCGCACGACCATCTCCATCGCCCACCGGCTGTCCACCATCAAGAACGCCGACGTCATCGTGGGTTTCGAGCACGGCCGGGCCGTGGAGAGAGGCAAGCACGGCGAGCTGCTGGAGAGGAAGGGCGTCTACTTCATGCTGGTCACCCTGCAGAGCCAAGGGGACAAGGCTCTGAACGAGAAGGCGCGGAAAAGTAGGTGCAACCTCTTCGGGGGGAGGGGGAGGGGGCTCGATATCGACTCGAGGAAACCGTAAGCGTCCGTTGACCGTGACACCTCCACCTTCTCTTGGATGTGTTGCGTTAGTGGCCGAAGGGGAAGAAGAGCCGGAGAGGCCGAATCTATCCAGAGCAGGCAGCTACCGCGCCAGTTTGAGGTACCGCACAAAACACGTTCAGTCACCTCCCTCTACTTCGCCGCTTGCTCGTTTGCTTACTTGGGTGTACGTCCATTTACTCGACCCTGACGGTGCGTATAAATGGGTTTTTTTTATCGTCCTCATTCGGTGGCTGAAATTGAATTGTGTCACGGCGGAAGCCGCTTCCTTAATTTACTTAATTACCCTCTACCCGCACTTACTTGGACATTTGGAGCGTTTAGCTGACACTATCATCCAGAGCCTCTTACAAATGGTGGGGAAGCTTAAGGCCCTCTATCAGCACCGTTACCAGCACGCGGTAATGAGTGCAAACAGCAGCGGCGGCAGCGTCAACACCGGCCGTGGAGCTGCGATAAACAGTAGTCCCGAGCATATTGCTGTGTAAACTAAGGGAGAAAGAGATAGATGTAGATGCACCGGTTCGAGAAAACACATCAGGGTTTCTTTTTTTTCCCCTCTCTCCCAGAGCATCTATCCGCCAGCGGTCCCGATCCCAGCTGTCCAACCTAATCCCCGAATCCACCGTTCCCTTTGCCGGAGAGCTCGGCCCCAGAGCCTACGCTGTGTCACAAGCAGATAAATCCAAGGTGTGTGTGTGTGTGTGTTTGCGATAGAGTTCTATGTTTGGGTGCTTTAAGCGGCCCGACAACAGCTACAACCCAGTGGAGGGCAAAACCACTTGTGTTTTAAACAAATCCGCAGACAGTACACACTGTTAACAGCTCGCTGTGTGTGTGTGTGTGTGTGTGATCAGGACGGCGTCCCGGAGGAGGAGGAGGAGGAGGAACTGGTGGAGCCGGCGCCGGTCACCAGGATCCTGAAGTACAACGTACCCGAGTGGCCCTACATGCTGTTCGGATCCGTCGGCGCCGCGATAAACGGCGGCGTGAACCCCGTCTACTCGCTGCTGTTCAGCCAAATCCTGGCGGTGAGGTTTCACAGACAATTTCTTTCTGAAGCTCGTTTTGAAAAAAGCTTTAAAAAAAACTGCGGTGAGAAATAATAGCGGGGGGAGGGGGGAAGACGTTCAGGTTAGCCTCCTGTCGGTGATACAGGACATTTTTAGCACAAGATAAAAACAAAAAAACAAAAAAAAAAACAGACCGACTGCTGACTGTGAACTCGTCATGAAAGCAGCCACATTCAATCAAAACACGAATACAATCAATTTACTTGCAGTAAAAAAAATAAAAAATAAATAAATCTACAGTGAATTTGAGCATTTTTGCAATTCTTCATTTAAAGAGAATTTGCTTCGGTTCAGTGGACTGGATCGTTTAGTCTTTTCTACTAAAAATGAGGCTGTCGCATAATGTGGCTTTAAATCAGCCTCTCCAGCTGTTTATCCTCACGTCGTTAATTTGAAATGTTAAAAACGACATATTCTTCTCAAAATGAATGCGTACTACTAGATTATATTAGATTTATAGTCAGATAGTGGCCTAAAATGAACATGAACTAAAAATTGTTAATGGCACTTAATTACATGATTAATAATTGTGAACTAAAACTGCGTGGTCGTTTTCTTTTTTTTTTTTTCTGGTGTTCACTTAAAGATTTCATGTTCATTTACTTCCCCACAACGGACCACTGACCCTATTAAAATTAAGTATATTTCTTTTTAAATGGCGGTTTGTCCAAGCCATTAACGTAATGAAGTCATTTCCACTCAAGACTATCATGAGATTAATCTAAAAAAAAATATATATATATATATATTCAACATATAGAGGCTTTAAACCACCAATGTGACCTTAGATAAATCCCACAAAGAGCCAAGTACAGTAGAGTCCACGTTAACCTGTGCTTTTTTTTTTCTCCCCCCTTCTTCTGTGTCTGTGTGCAGACGTTCTCGTTGACGGACGCCGTGGCTCAGAGGAAGGAGATCGACGGCATCTGCGTGTTCTTCGTCATGGTCGGCGTCGTCTCTTTCTTCACGCAGATGCTGCAGGTGACCGGAGCGAAGTCGGACCGGTTTGCTTGCGGTGCTTTGCTCCGCCGCCTCGCGATCGAGGACGGGGGAAAAGTCACGAGAGGCCGCTAAATTAATACCTTCTCCGGATGGAAAAATAATCCCGCCGAGACGGCGCTCTATAATCAATCCACGAGTTCGGACCCCCCCCCCCCCCTCTCCCCCCCGGTTTTGCTAGATTACTCTGTTTTGTGTTTAATATTTTAAAAAAAAGACTCACTGTGTGTGTGTGTGTGGTTGCCAGGGTTATGCCTTCTCCAAGTCCGGCGAGCTGCTGACCCGCAGGTTGCGCCGGCTCGGCTTCCGCGCCATGCTGGGCCAAGAGATCGGCTGGTTTGATGATCGCAGGAACAGCCCCGGAGCGCTGACCACGCGTCTGGCCACCGACGCCTCGCAAGTGCAGGGGGTGAGTTACGGCCTCTGTGCAAAAAAAACCAAAACAAAACAGATCCACGCTTGCGCTCGGCTGTTAAATATGTTATTTCATTTCAAAAGGTTGACAAGGTGAGTCTTCAGTACAGTCGTCCACGGGGCTTTTTTTTGTTGGTTTTGTTGTACGCAAGTGTCTCGAGAAATTGAATTTTTTATCGCCAACTCGCATTCGGGTTCTTCGTAGTTGGTGTATTTTCCCTTTGTGGGACAGCTCGGCATTCTGAACTTACACATTGTAAAGTGCATTATCACGCATCGAGATAAATCCTGCCGACGTGGAGAGTAGCCGGTGGTCGGGCCGGCACGGTGAAAGGGTTCGAATCCGGCCTCCGCGTGGACACGTAACAGCCGGATGGACGTTTGCTGTCAAACCCGGCAACATTTTGAGTCCAAAAAACGACATCGTCCTCCTTTCTCCGTTTGCCTCCCTCTCTCAGGCCACGGGGTCGCAGATCGGCATGATCGTCAACTCCCTGACCAACATCGGCGTGGCCATCCTCATGTCCTTCTACTTCAGCTGGAAGCTCACGATGCTCATCCTCTGCTTCCTGCCCTTCATCGCGCTGTCCGGGGGCTTCCAGGCCAAGATGCTCACGGGCTTCGCCAAGCAGGACAAAGAGGCCATGGAGGCTGCGGGACAGGTCCGGACGTCAATATCTCTTTCGTATCCACGCTTAGCGGGCTTAAAAATACCTGAAGAGCAATATTTAGACACGGAGTGACAAGTCGAAAGCCTCACCACAATAATCCTGGTACACCTTGAGGTGGAGGTTGGCATCAGCTGACTTATCGACTGACAGCAGATAAGAGAGAGCTTAACGACGGCGTCTATATATAGGTCTCCGTGTCTCAGCTGAACTCAGATCTGGATGCAGCGGGGTTTTATTAGCTGCTCCCGTGAGTCGGGGGAGTTAACGCCGTCAGGCTCCGTCCCACCCGGGTTTAAAACGCAAGTCACGGTACTGAACCCCCCCCCCCCCCCCCCAAAAAAAAAAAAAAAGAAAAAAAGAAAAGAAAACCCAACCAAACCCCAGGACAATAGAGTGAGCCAAAAAGTTCTCAATCAAGGGGAAAAAAAAAAAAAAGTGTTGAAAAAGTCACTTTACCGTGAACTCTCTTCATCTTAATTATCCCGATGCAGTAAACCCCACCCATCCAAAGTGGATTAGATGAAAATTTAATGACCCCTGTGGGGGGGAAATTGGCTTACTGCTGCAGTGTCGAACAGGATGTAGATAAGAACAGAGCCTTCATCTGCATCTTACGCTCCCCTCGCGTACGGGAACACCGACCGCCGTGTCGCTTCTAATCCTCCGGCCCGCCGTCTTTTGAGTTGCAGATTTCCGGCGAGGCGCTCAACAACATCCGCACCATCGCCGGCCTCGGGCGGGAGAGGAGCTTCGTGGAGCTGTTCGAGGCCCAGCTGGACGCCCCGTACCAGGCGGCCCTGAAGAAGGCCAACGTGTACGGCGCGTGCTACGGCTTCGCCCAGTGCGTGGTCTTCCTCACCAACTCCGCCTCCTACAGGTTCGGCGGCTACCTGGTGCGACAGGAGGGGCTCCACTTCAGCCTGGTGTTCAGGTGAGCCAGGACGTCGGGGCGTTCCGCGTCGCCCGTTCCGCCGCGTTCGTCGGTTTCAGTTCGGCGCGGTTCATTTGTCGCCCCGCGGCGCAGGGCCCCGACCCTAAAACCCCCGAAACCGGGCAGCGATGATTCAGTAGTTTACGCGAGTGAAATACGACACGAATATCGAAACGATATCGCGTTAAAACGAGGCTCGAGCGAGAATGTCTTTTTTTTTCAACTTCCTGTTGCTTTGACTCCTCCCTTCTTTCTCCGTGTGTTCAATTGTTTACTTACTTGTCATTTGTGTGATGTATAAAAACGCACGCGCGTGTTCGTTTGCTTATAGAGCAGGGGAAGTCAGACCCAATCACAACGGTGCATAAGGTACATATCTCAGATGCTCTGAAAGTGTTGACTCCAGTCAGAAAATAAGTTTGGAGTATTTTTCGTCCGCCAACCCAACCCGAGCCAAAAATGTCCCAAAAAAACACTCATATTTATGAAAACGAACTAAAATCAAGACCGAAGGCCTCGTGGAAAGAAAGAAAGAAAGAAAAAAAAACCACCCCCCCCCCAAAAAAAACCCGGTCGGTGACGTCAGCGCGACGACTTGTGCCGTTTACCTTCAGGGTCATCTCCGCCATCGTCACCAGCGGCACGGCCCTCGGCAGAGCCTCCTCGTACACGCCGGACTACGCCAAGGCCAAGATCTCGGCGGCGCGGTTCTTCAAGCTGCTGGACCGCGTGCCTGGGATCGCCGTCTACAGCGACGCGGGAGACAAATGGGTAGGCGGGAAATAAATCACACTGGGTGTGTAAAAAAAAAAAAAAAGAAAACATCTGCCTTTCCTTCGCGTGACGGACTCAGCAGGGAATCCTTTTCTTACTCCTCTATAGCATCATTATGAGACACTTATATCACAGATTGTGTATGCAAAAAAAAAATAAAAATCCTTTCCACAGTCCATAATATCTCTTCTCCTGTGAGCGTAACTGCAGAGCCTAACCTGCCTTTTTCCAACACTAGGTGGCACCGTAACACTCAGAGACGCCTCCTCTAACCTTTGTATTCCCTTTTTTTGTGTTTTTGTTGTTGTTGTTGTTGTTGTCCTCCCCTCCCCTGCGCCACGTTTTTTATTTTTTTTTTTTTTTTAGGACAACTTCCAAGGGAACATCGAGTTCATCGACTGCAAGTTCACCTACCCCACCCGGCCCGACATCCAGGTGCTGAACGGGCTGAACGTGTCGGTGCGGCCCGGCCAGACGCTGGCCTTCGTGGGCAGCAGCGGCTGCGGCAAGAGCACCAGCGTGCAGCTGCTGGAGAGGTTCTACGATCCCGATCACGGCCGAGTGGTGAGGAGGGCTTAATGTGCGCCGGCCGTGTTCGGTCTTGGAGGTTTCACAAGTTACGTCACGAGGCGGTTTGCTCGGCTCCAGAAATCTGGCGGAGACCAAAAGAGAGCTAAAAGGAGAGTACTGGACTTACATTACCGCCTCTGTTTTATTGCAGGTTAAAATAAAGAGTTCAAAAACACTCCCTCGAACAGCTACATAATTCATCCGGAGAGTTTACAGAAACCCGACCCCGCGCCGAGGTAAATCCGGTGAATTATTCGCGTATTCTGACGAGAGAGAGAGAGAGAAAAAAAAAAAAAAAGAAGAAGAAGAAGAAGTGCAACTGAGAGTTCTGGCTTGAAACCAGCCAATGTTAAACTGTCACGGCAGATGGTGACCTTTCTTAAAACGGCAGACGGCTCATTTTTGAAGTGAGTTATATGTACAAGTCTGCTTTTCAACACCCGCTCTCTCTCTTTCTCTTTCTCTCTGGGCTCGTTTATAGCGCGCGCACAACTGTGAAAGTGAAACCTGCAATTTGTCACCGTCCGCGAAATAATCGTTGGACGTTCGGCGTCACACGGTGACGGGAATACTTCATGTCGCTTCAATTCGGTCTGACATTTGTGCTGACTCTGTGCTGTGGTTTTTTTTTTCTTTTTTTTCCTTTAAAAAAGAAAAAAAGGGGGCACTCTACCCAGGATGGAGGTTTTGCCTTTGTGCCAGGAAGGGCTCCCTGCCAGGATTCAAATTGCCTTAATTGAGTTGGAAGTGGTTTGGAAACACGTAGATTCTCTGTCTGAGATTTTTTTTTTTTAAAAAAGGACAGAATCACCTCTGCTCAGCTCGGAGAGAAATTACAGCGGAGATAGTCGCATGATAGCGCATTAAGTGGATTGTATTCTCCGGTCTTTTGATTATTATATTGCTTTCCACTAATGGTAAAATCAATCGCTTCCCCCCCGCAGCTGATTGATGGCCGCGACTCGACCCGTGTCAACGTGCCCTTCCTGCGCTCCAAGATTGGCATCGTGTCCCAGGAGCCCATCCTGTTCGACTGCAGCATCGCCGAGAACATCAAGTACGGCGACAACTCGCGGGAGATCGGCGCCGACGAGGTCATCTCGGCCGCCAGGAAGGCCCAGCTCCACGACTTTGTCATGTCCCTCCCCGAGGTACCGTGGACGCGCGTTGCTTCTGAAAGCTTAAAACGGGGTCCGGGGAACGGGTGGGCGACGGTCGGCGGAGGCGAGCGCAGGCGGGGAGCGTGAACAGAAGGAGGACGCGGGAGGTGGTCGGTGGTTTGATGAAGGAATAAGCAGCAGGGGGAAGGGGGGGGGGGGTGGGGGGGGGGGGGTGATCCGACTCCCATCTGATTGGAAACCCGACCGATAGCCGTAAACCTGACTGCACCCCAGGTCTTATTTTCTAATTAATGAGGGATTATTTTCAGACGGACCGCCAGAAAACTGATAAGAAGGAGCGACTTTAGCGAACGACGCCGAGATAACGGGTCGAAAAAAAAAATACAATGACTTCAAATTTCACGAGACAAGTTGAGCGGAGGCTTTTTGGAGCCGAACCCCTGGTGGCACTCGGTGGTACTGCAGCTTAAGGCGCCGCCGCGTCGGCCCTCAGTCTGCGATCCACAATTCGTCTCCATCTTTCCGAAGTTCATCGATACAAAACGCGACTCATTTCTGCTTCCCGAGTATCTCTTGCGCGACGACAGCTTGTCTCTCCCTCCCTGCTCTGCCTTCAGAGATACGACACCAACGTGGGCGCCCAGGGCTCCCAGTTGTCCCGCGGCCAGAAGCAGCGCATCGCCATCGCCAGGGCGATCGTACGCGACCCCAAGATCCTCCTCCTGGACGAGGCCACCTCGGCGCTGGACACGGAGAGCGAGAAGGTAACGGACGCCCGGCGCTTCTCCGGGAGCGACGGCGGTCGATTATTATTATCGTCAACATCGTTACCGTTCGCCATCTCTGTTGTTACGATCGGCGGCAGCTCGCGGTTCACGCCGGCCTTCCGGTCGAGCCTCTTCCAGATGAGTCTGGTCTGTGCGACGGCCTTTTAAAAATGGGGAAAAAAAAAAAAATAATAATAATTCCCAAAACGGATGATCCACGCTGAGGAGCGCAGCGCTGATCCGCCGGAACACACTAATGATAGTAATCAACGCGCGATCGTTAAATTACTGTAATTGTGAGGCTCGCGTGTCCGCCGTGTGGAGCTGACGACGGCTGCCTGCGGTGCGTGTGTGACGCCGCTTTCATACGTGTGTGTGTGTGTGTGTGTGTGTGTGTGTGTGTGTGCGCGCCGGCAGACGGTGCAAGAAGCCCTGGACAAAGCCAGAGAGGGCCGCACCTGCATCGTCATCGCCCACCGGCTGTCGACCGTCCAGAGCTCCGACACCATCGCCGTCATGGCGCGCGGCTTCGTGATCGAGAAGGGCGCGCACGACCAGCTGATGGCGCTCAACGGCGCCTACTACAAGCTGGTGACCACGGGAGCGCCGATCAGCTAACCGTCCGCCGGAGAGGAGACCGCCACGGCGGGAGGGGCCTGCTCCGCCCGTCCCGCCCGTTTCCCCTCGCAGTATTTATTTGTTTAGGAATGGAAAAAGAGGCGGGAGGTCGTTGAAAAGGATATTTCCAGTTCAGCGTTTCTATTTTAAGATACTTGATGCTTCGACTGCGGTACATTTTATAACTGTCGTTATTTGGTTACTCTGCAGGTTGCGGTTTGAAATATCGTTCACGCGAGTAATTATCTGTTGCAATGAAACGGGTCAAATGAAATAATCCAGTCGTATCACGGATGAGGGGTCAAAATTAACCTTCCAACTGTTGTGAAACAATCGGAGAACTACTTGATTTTTTTTTTTTTTTTTTTTTTTTTTTAAATAAAAACCTTTGAGTATTTTAAAAAGCTACGTCGCTACAAGTTCACGGTGACGTCGCAACGCGTGTTTTACAGTACTGTACAGCAGATGTTGCTACTTCGGGCTCATTCTTCGTAATTGTTTTATTCAGCTCCTGAATTAAGTTTTATAGTTTATTATAAATAAATATGCAAATGAGATGTTTTCCAGCTGTCTGTATCGTTGTTGTTTTTTTGTTTTTTTTTTACAATCCTGCCGTCCTCCACTTAAATATGATCATATTCATGCGTGTTGTCTTGTTCGTGTTTTAGTGCCTCGCGGGTGTTTCCGGTTAAAACTAATTCGAGCGGCGCTCCGGGTCAAAGGTGGGCGGAGCTACGGCGGCGATGACGCGACACCTTTTTCCCCAGCGGACGGTGGGAAACGCCGCGTGATCGACAACATTAAACAACAGCTGCGGCCCGTTTAACAAACACACAAAAGCATCCCCGCAGCTGTAAAATAAATACGGACAATTTAGGATTCATTGAAAGGTCGATCCCAATCTGGTCGCGTCCGGCAACGTTGACGCATTGCTAGTGTCAAAGAAGACAACGATTATACCGAATATTTCAATGATTATAGCGTGAATTGATTTCAATGGATGTAACGAAATATAAAATAAAAAACGAAAAGCTGAAGGACGACCGAACGCCAAAGCGACTCGCTATCGCCTCTTAAGGGACAGATTGGTATTACAAGACGGGACTTAAATCTTACATACTGCACCTTTAAAAGGTTTATATTAATGCTTACAACTCTTTTCCAGTGGCCCAAAGAAAGTTACCGTAGGTCGAAGGAAAACTATCAAACATTTCCTCTTAATCTCAATGTTTTAGTTGTTATATTTATTCAATGTTTTTATACAGTTGTAGCATGTAAAACCAAAACGAGAGAAAACGGCTTCTGTTTTCAACTGTATTACCGCACGATGATAAAATAACTTTGACAGGAAACAAGGGCGAGGAAATGGTGACCGTGATGGATTACATATTCCCAGCGCCTTACGCTCTCAGCGCCGACGCTGAAATGAGTACAAATGGCCCGGAAAGGTACTCGAGGTGAACAGTCGGCTTTGGGGAAGAAAACAAAACAACAACAACAACAAAAATCCCCGTCATGTACGCAAGATTTGTATTGAACGTATTTAACAGGCCAAATCATCCGATTGCAAATGAGGAATTTCATTATTTTTTTTTCTCGCAGTCATTCAAAGTTTGGCCGCGGGGGCTTTGGAATAAAGAACGGAGGAGCGCTGTCAGCGTTTAGCGGCATTAAAGAAAACCCGCCTCTCCGAAGCGGCTCGCGCTCAGACACATGTTGAGGATAACCGGCGCGCCGGGGCTCCCTGCTCGGAGAAGATAATGCAGGATGGCAGCATTTCAGGGGAGCTTGGCGGGGAGCTGCTGGAGGCCTCTCCCCTCCACTTTTACACAAGGCTCCACCGCGAATGTGGAGTCACGCGGCCGCTCGGTAGCCCCCCCCCCCCACAACACAAACACACACACACTGAATGGAATATTGAAGGCCCGCGACAGCCGCCGCTCCCCGTCGGGAGTCCACGTCACACACACTCCATCAGTTCGGAGGTAATATGCCGCACTGACCTCTGGGAAATCGAGTCTTTTAATCACGACATCTCCAGACGGACACTCCCCCCCTCTCCCACACACACACACACACACACACACACACACACACACGTGTCCGGCAGGGGGGCTAAATTAGCATTCGTCAGATGTGATCTAATCTCGCCCGCTTTCTGCAGCCAATTCATCCAGCGAGAGGACGCCGTTTGACTTTGTGCCATGTTGTGTCAATGCAATTCTGATTGATGAAAACAGGCGCTGCCAGGGGGGGGGTGGGGGTGGGGGAGGTGGGCGTGAGAACGATAAGCAGGCTCCTCCGTGTGCTTTGTATGATCTCCGCGTCCCAAAACAACAGAAAGAAAAGGAGGGTAACCGGAAAGGAATCTCGATTCATCCCCCCCCCCCCCCCCCCCACTCGCAAAAAAACCCATTAAGCTATCTAACGTCTATCATAACTGCGCCTGCCTTTAATTTCCCATAAGGATCGTTTGTTTTACGGGCCTCCTGCTACCCCCCTCCCCTCCCCCCGGCCTCACCTACTGCCGGACAGAAGGGGAGGGGGAGGGGGTGGTGTCTCCGAAGGATTTAAAGCGCTGACAGTCAAGAAGCCATTACGGCTCACCAAGAGGATGGCCGGCAAATTGGTTGGCTCGCAGGAGCAGTAAATAAGATGGAGGAGGCCCCCGTGTTTTTTTCCGCCTCGTCAATAGCTGGCCTGAGGGCGGCGGTGTCGCCGGGCGGAATTTAAATGTGGTGCCGGGTGAGGAAGGGGGAAGGAGGGAATAAAACGAAGGCTTCAGGCTAGCGGAGGCCGTAAACCCGACCGCGCCGCAGGCCTGTCAATCAAACAGACCCGCCCTCCAAAAAAAACACGCCTTTTGTAATGAACGGCTGTTAACAACGGAGGCCATTTGGCGGACTGCCTACCTTATTTATTCATATTGCATATATTTATCTCGTATTTATTGTTTTTATGGATTTTTTTGTTGGTTCCTTTTATTGATTTTACTGTAATGAAGTGGGACCTGAAGAACTGAATTTCATTAGCTTCGCGAAGCGGCACGTCTGGAATGACAAATAACCTCCTCGGATCCTGAATGACGGATTATTTTCAGACGGACCGCCAGAAAAACGGGTAAGGAGGAGCGACTCCAGCGAAACAAACACCGAGACACGTGCTCGGCCTCCAGTGGCACTCGGTGGTATTGCAGCTGAAGTCACCCCTTCCTCAACAGCCCTCATTTTTCCGACCCGGGCCGGGAAGCCGCAATGACAGCAGTCAACTGTAAAAAAAAAAACGTTTTTAAAAATAAACCCACGCTTGAAGACGTATCATTAACCTAAGGGGGAGGGGGGAGAGGGGGGGGGGAGGGACGTGGAAGAGGGAGCTACACGATAACATGAGCCTAATTTCATTCTTTTAATGATGACACTCATTACCGTTAAAGCTTTTCATTATCATAATCGTTATTACGGCGGCAGTAACAGGGACTGCGGCCACGGGGATGGCGAGGGCCCCGAATTAAGAGCACGGCGGGATGTAATGTCACGAGCTGGCTCGTCGTTAATAAAGCGGGGTGGGGGGGAAATACGTGGAGAGGGTTTTAAAATGGTTTCTGCCTATCTGCTATTCTCTGGATTGAAATTCATTTTAAAATACACTTTTTCTGGACACTTTTTTTTCCCCCCTAAACATCACTGCTCCATTTACTTTGACCAAAACAAGCCGCTTTATGACCCAGATGCATTAATATGTTAAAAAAAAAAATAAAAAAAAACTGGGGCTGGTGCGACCCGTCCGTGACTCACGCTTTTTTTTTTTTTTTAAATTTTATGTTTTTTATATTTTTAAGCGTCCAACCGCACAAGAAGGAGTAAAATATGCAAAGCTCAGACCCCGGTGTGTTTTATTACATCGAGGAAGGACTGACCTGAGGCACTTTTCCCCCTGCGGTTCACTCAAGAGCTTAAATTGTGTTTCTGATGGAGGCGAGGGGAGGAAAAAGTGTGGGAAGTTTCCACGGCGACGTGTGCCTCCAACAGAGGACGACGAGTGTGCTTTGAAGTGTTTCGAGCTGGCCCCCGTGCAGGTGAGGCAAAACAACCAAAAAGATGTACTGCTCACTACATTTCCGTAGCAGAGTCCCAGAAAGCATCGCTCTGTTGCAGCGTGACATCATCACCGAACGGGTCCTTTTTTTTTTTTAATTTGCCGTCCTCGTTCGCGCGTCGGACCTCGCGATCACCTGGCGTCTCCAAGGTGACCTCGGAGAGCGTCGCCGTATTCTGAACGTGGGAATGAATACACGACGCCTCTAACAAAAAAAAAAAAAAAAGAATTTCAATTTCCTCTTTATCTTCTCTGTGAATACGCGAGATAATAATCGCAATTATGAAAGCGAGTCCTGAACGATTCGGCGCTGAGTGTTGTCGAGTTCGTGGAAATCGTCGCCGAGGCGTTCGAGGGCTAATTTAAAGTCGGGGCTCGGCTAAGCGGCGTTTACCCATCGAGTGTAATGTCGCGATTGTGCAGCAGGTTAACCGTCTAATTATAAATACGCAATCGTTGTTTAGCGCGATCTCCGTTTCCGCGGCAACGCATTCGATCGCTTTCTGGAGATGGTTTCTCAAACTGAACACGTAGAAACACTAAAACTGCTCAGCTCGCTCAGTCTGGTTGTGACCAAGACATCAGCTGACCCGTAGCGCGTGGGAAAAGAACCCCGTGATGTTGTATATTTTATGAAAGTGATCGATTCCCACTGAGGAGGCGGTGTCATATTTTCTCGTGATGAGCAGCTGTTATGCCGCTTCGGCCAATCAGATCTCTGGGTCTGAGCCAGCTGTTGTACAAGTGCGATTCTTAGATTTGGTGTTTTTCCATTTTTCTTGTTGCATGTTGTCGTTTTTTTTCAGAGCCCCCCCCCCGCCAAATAAAAATAAATAAAAAAAGAGAGAGAGGAGGAAGAAGATCTTCGCGTGTGCCGCTCGTGAGGATAATTTGCGTGCACAGCCGGCCTAAATCATTTACAGCTGTCGGTTTCCATCGGACGCAGCGGCGGTGACTCCCGTCAAAGCAATCTGGACGTGCAGCTGACGATGAAAGTGCCGGAAAACATGCGGAGCCCGGTCTGGACCCCCCGCTGAGCCGGGATTTTTTTAATCTCCCGATTCCTCAGAAGAGACGGCGGGTTACGAGCTTCTTTTTTTTTTTTTGCGCACTGCCGACCTCGGCGTCGAGAGAGACGCCGCCTTTTTTGGGATGAATAAAATAAACAAAACAACTGGAAAATCCTCTCGTTCAATCCCCCTTGAAATACACCCCCCCCCCCCCCTCCACCGAGATAACATTCATGTGGCGCGCCCCCCCCCCCCCGAGAGCGGATTCTCCGTCAGATACGGACCCATTAGCGAATGGCTTTTTTTTTTTTTCGGTAAACGAGGCCGCGATTGACCTTGCGTTGACCTTCCGCTCGACGGCCCGCGAGCGCCGCCGCTCCGGCTGTGGGGAAAAAAAAAAAAAAAAAATGCGACTATGCCAAGACATCAGTGCGTTCAGCGGGGATCTTTCTTCCTGCAGAACGACACGGCGGCTCTTTGTTGGGATTTTTTCTTTTTTTTACACACACACACACACACACACACACACACACACACACACACACGCACACGCACACGCACACGCACACACGGCAGGAGCTGTCAGCCAGGCCTACAGGGGGCACTGCTCATCTCTAAATTTGTACCACAAATGTCGGATTTGACCAGAAAGGTCAAAGGTCAAGGCGCAGACGCACAGGTAGTGCATCACAATTGTACACACACAACACGCAACGGCACGTACTTTGTCAGGGCAGCTGCAGTACGCACTAAAAGTATATGTATATATATATATTTAAAAAAAATATATCGCAGGGCGGATGTCGGCGTTTGTAGAAACAAACATTAATGACATAAAAAAAGAAAACGCATCGTCCCAGTGGGACGTCTTCTCTTCAGATGCGCCGCGTCGCCATGGCGATCTACAGTTCCTACATCTAACGAAGCAGACGAGCGCGGCTCTCGCCCCGCCGCGGCCCTCCCTGCAAACGACCAAAACAACACAACAACGTGGCCGCCGGGAACATCTGGTGTTCGCCTCCGCGTCGGACCCCCCCCCCCCCATCCCCCATCCCCCATCCTCTCTCCAAACTACACTCGATCAATAACGGAGTTACACCCAGCGTCCAGTGAAGGCGTAGAAACCGGCAAAGATGGCGGCCGGCCAAAATCCCAACTGGAGGCTTCGCAACGGCCGTTCCGCAAACCCGACGGGTGACGTCGCCGCCGGTTACCCCTCGGTGATAACTTTTCCTCACCGCGCACACGTATTAGGAACCGTCCGACCAGCTGGCGTTGTCGTCGCTTTTTTTGTTGTTGTTCTTTCTTTTTTTTACTGTTATGCCAAATAATAATACAAAAAAATACAAAAAAAATCAACAAGAGGCTCCGATTTAACATCTGGTCGGTGTCGGTGTGTTGTGGGGGGGAAAAAAAGAAAAGTGTTTTCATCCCGTGCGACGGTGACGGCGTGAATAACAATGCTGGTTCAGCTGTGTGTGTGTGTGTGTGTGTGTGTGTGTGTGTGTGTGTGTGTGTGTGTGTGTGTGTGTGTGTTGGCGGGGTGTAATTACTGCACTGTGCCTATTTGCATGAGTAATTAGAGCCGACAGACAACTGGTCGGTTGCTGTGTTTAGTCGGCCGGATGAACGCCAACGAGAGGAAGACATAAAGGCTGAAAGGTGCGAGCTGGCTGTCGTCCTAATATGCTATAAAAATTAAATGAAATAAAATAAATATTAAAAAAAAAATGAAATAAAAGGCCAAAACTGGACCCATTCAATGTTACACAAATCAGTGCGATCGCAATAATTCACGTAAATTCAATCGATCTTTGCAATTTTTTTTTTTTTTTATTCCTGCAAATTTGCAGAAAAAAAAAAAACTATTTCGGCAGCAGAAGTTGAAATTATTAAAAGCTCCATAAACAAAAACTGGCTTTATTAATAAAAAAAATAACTCCTCATTTACAATCAGAAAGGCTCCGCTCGCTTTCTCATCGCCGAATGAAACGCAAGCGGAAAAACAGGAAGCGACGGGGTTTGTGGGAAATGTGGTCTTCACATTCAAAGGATTTAATTTAACACTTATTATCACAGGACGTGATTATTACATATTACTGTATGTTAAATGAGTTTGTGCGTCCGGTCGGTCTACGTGTGGAATGAATTAAACGGCATCTGAAGCTCTTATTTTGAAAGGCTTGACGTAGTCGTTGTTTCTAGGTTACAGTCGCCGACTCTGTTCTGGAAAGATGCGTCACTTTTATGAGGTTTTTATGATTATTATCAAAGGAAGTGATTACATATTTATTCCTCTATCAGGTAGGGCTTAAAAAAAGGAAGAAGAAAATAAAAAAAAAAAAAAAAAGAAATTCCTCCTTCTTCATCTGAGCAGACACTGCTGTTACAACCCCTGAAGGGAAGGAGATGGCCGGCGAGAGGGTGATTTGTCATGATTGGGTGGAGAGTGAGTGGAGTGTGTGTGTGTGTGTGTGTGTGTGTGTGTGTGTGTGTGCGCGCGCGCGCGCGCGCCGACAGTGACATAACTCCCTGTCTGGCGTCGGCGAGTGGAATATCCCGGAGTCGAACTGAACCACGCTGCTGCCGGTGTTCACCGCGACGGCTTTGTTGCCGTATTTCCCAGCATGCATTAGTTATTCCTTCGTAAGCCTTTGAGAATAACGTCGCCCCAAATCGAAGCGATGGGCGGAAATTAGATTTGCTTTTGCCATATATTAGTAAATTATAGATTTGTGACGAGTATGTTATTTTATACTCACCCCCCCCCCTCCCCCCCAGCAGCTGAACCAAAAGGTTGCCGCTTATTTACCTTTAACGGAGCCCGACAAGGTTACGACCGTGAAAGAAGAAGAAGAAGAGGAAGAGCGATAGTCTTTGCGATTAATCTCCCATCAGCCCGCGAGGCCTGAGACGTCACACCCCCCCCCCCCCCCCCGGACAATTCCCCCCCGACCCCCCCCTCCTAATTTCATCGTCGATTACGTTCCCCGAGTGCGGCGAAGACGAGCTGCTCGCCGGCGTTTAAGTAAATTGGAAGTGAAAGGGGGCGACGAGGAAGAGGACGACCTTGCGCGTCGCCTCAAATCCCTTTTTCTTTTTTTTTTTTTCTTTCTTCAAAGCTGCGAGAGATTCTGGTGTCTGATTACCACTGGAAACTTTGATCAGCTGTGTGTGTGTGTGTGTGTGTGTGTGTGTGTGTGTGTGTGTGTGTGTGCGCCGCGCACCTCGGAGTCGGATATGAATAATGGCGGCTATTAATCTCCGGGACACTTGAGGTTTGATTGAATTTTCCGTAAAGCTAGCCTCGACACCAGCGCAGGATTTCTCATCTAATCAGGCTTCACATTGTCGCCCCCCCCCGCCCCCTTGCCCTTTTTGTTTGTTTGTTTTGTTTGTTGTGTGTATACCGGCGTTGGGTTCTGTGACAGACGGGCAGCGCTTATCAGTGCAAAGGGAACTAAATAGTACCAAACTACAAAGTAAAACAGGAAACCTAAACTGAATAGTACCAAACTACCAAGTAAAACAGGAACCCAAACTAAATAGTACCAAACTACCAAGTAAAACAGGAACCCAAACTAAATAGTACCAAACTACCAAGTAAAACAGGAACCCAAACTAAATAGTACCAAACTACCAAGTAAAACAGGAACCCAAACTAAATAGTGCCAAACTACCAAGTAAAACAGGAACCCAAACTAAATAGTGCCAAACTACCAAGTAAAACAGAAACCCAAACTAAATAGTACCAAACTACCAAGTAAAACAGGAACCCAAACTAAATAGTACCAAACTACCAAGTAAAACAGGAACCCAAACTAAATAGTACCAAACTACCAAGTAAAACAGGAACCCAAACTAAATAGTACCAAACTACCAAGTAAAACAGGAACCCAAACTAAATAGTACCAAACTACAAAATAAAACTGGAAACCTAAACTGAATAGTACCAAACTACAAAGTGAAACAGGAAACCTAAACTAAAAACGACCAATCGGAAACAAATCCAAACCATGACATCAGAAACGTCATCATAACCAGGATATCATGTAAATTCACTCATTCATTTGACAAAATAAAAACCTAGTCTAAAGCTGCTGTCTTGTAGTTGTAGTGAGTAAGAGATCAAATGTTAACTTGCAGCTGTGTGATTCTTCCACGCCGTCACCTGGGAAAGCTGCATTTCCTGCAGGAAGGAAGTGAAACGAGGAAGGAGGGCCTGAATAGAAAGTGCTTGTCGCTTCCAGCGCTGAGTTTTTTTTTGTTGTTTTTTTTTTTACCAGCCGGCGAGTGTTATGACGACTGGCTGTGAACTCCTGATCAATAGCTTCTTATTTGTTACCTCGCTGCGTCTCGGGGTAACAGCCCCCCCGCCACCACTCCCCCCCCCCCCCTCGCCTCGCAGTGACAGGCGCTACAAATAAAAAATGTTTGCATTGTCTTCCTCACAAAGCTTTCCATGTTGACAAGTTGGGAGAAAAATGTCAAACAAGTGGCAAACAAGAACGTGGGGCTTTTTAAAAAAAAAAAAAATTTCCTCTCCTTTAAATTCACGCGTTCCGTCTCGGCTCGAAATAGTTCTTGTTTTTCGCGTTTAAAAAAAATAAAAATAAATAAAAAATAAATAAAAAGCCGTGTTGTCTGTCAACAGCGCGGCGCCGGCCAAAACACTCGCTCAGGCATCTGCTGAGGATTCCCCAGCCTTTCGGTATCAGAGGGGGTGGCGGTGATGGTGGTGTAGGGGGGTGGGGTGAGTGGTGGAGGGAGATGGAGGCCTCAGCCTGGCTTCGGTTTTCAGAGACGAGAGAGAGAGATTTCAGACGGCTGGTGGGGAGACGGAGAAATGGGGCCAGGACGCGGGGAAAAAAACAAACAAAAAAAACCCCGACGAGTACACAGTTAAAAGAGAAAACATGGCTGCTATTATTCTTGCCCCCCCCCCCCAAAAAAAAATAACTTAACGGTTCTTTTTTTTTTTTTTTTCAGCCATCTTCATCTCCACTCTGTTTCTTTTTTTGCACTCTCCGTCTCTTCGGGCGTGTTCCCGGCGGTTTGTGCGCTCGAGCGCGTTTAAAAAAAAAAAAAAAAATACTCACGCGAGATGTCGGGTCAGCTGAGGACGGCGGCGCTTTAATAGAGATTAATTACGTCGTCGTCCCCCGCCCCCCCCCCCCCTCCCCCCCGCGTCTCGCCGCTTTGCGAGTGGACTGAAGTCGTCCCTTCTTCTCCGTCTCCGCGCAACACGATTGTGACGCGAGACGAAGAAGTGACCGAAGCTCATAAATCAATGTTAGAAGTCCGGGGGGGGGATGGAGGGGTGAGGTAGTAGGGGGGGGGGCTGCAGGAGCTTCATTAAAATCAATGAGCCAGCAACAAAAAAGAGGCCAGCGCACATTTCTTACACTTCTACAAGTTATTTTATTTTATTTTTTTTGTGCTGAGATTTAAAAGACTATTTCATATGATTTGCATTTACCATAAATACTGTACTTAAGTGTAATTTTGATGCGCTTAGTATTTCTACGGTGCCACTTTATACTTTTACTCCACATGTTTACTCGCTTCGGCTACTTTTCAGCTGAAGACGTCACGCGGCTGACGATAAACCGCGGCTTTTAAATGCAACTCGTGCGACAGTGCTTTGCTTTTCATTAAATAAGTACAAAACTTAAACTTTAAAAAAAAAATTTAAATTACAAAATAAAAAAATAAAAAAGTGTCGTTTTATCAGCATTGAACGCGCTCATGTCAACACGACACAAAATGAGCCGGAAATGAACAGTGCGCGTGACAGGCGCGCGGCGACGAAACAGCACTGCGTACCCCGGATGTACGCGTCACTCGCGCGTCGACCGAAACGCGCCGTCGGCTAATGACGTTTTACGGTGATTTACGCGAGCACGCGGCAGCTACGGTCACTTGAAGTCAACAGAAATCCGCACCGGGGACGAACGGGAGTCACAAGTTGCAGCACAAACACCAAAATAAATCACTTTTATGACCGGAAACAGACGGTAAACAAATAATGGCGGCTGCGCGAGCGTCCTCTCCGTCTTCTCCGCCTCCTCTAAACTTTAATAACACCGAATGACGTCACCTGTAAGAGTCCCGTTAGGTTACCGTCGCCGTCATCTCCGGGTTTTTCCCCCCGAAACACCCGCTTTTCCTCGCGCTGCTCACGTTATTCTGTTAACGATGAGTAAACGTGCGCTCACCGCGCTGCGACGAACCGGAAGTGGAAGTTCAAAGGTCAATGCGCTGCGGCGGTGTAGCTTTACTTTTTTTTGTTTTGTTTATTTACTCTAAAAATGTGTCTTTTTTAAATTTATTTACGAATGTATTCATTCAGTTTTCAGATAATGAAATATGTTGTTGACATTTATAAAAATACAAATAAACGAACGAATATTTTGCGGAAGGAGGAACGTTTCAAGGGCACATCCGGGGACTTCGCCTTGCTTGCAACTCGTTTGCGCCCCCTTTCGGCAGGAAACGAGTAAAACTCGCCATAAACTTTCACATAAAATAGCAAAAAAAAAACAAACCATTAGAAAACCAGCGGGGTTATATTAGTTTATTAACGACTTAAATACTCTGTTAAGTAAATACATGTCCACTTAAGACATTCGTTAAGGGTTGAAATATAGTAATACCTCTATTTATATCTTTATAACACAAAAGTAGTGAATAAAACACCCCATAAAATGTCAAAGCCTCACAGACAACGTTCAAAAACAGCATCAAACTCTCTAAAGATGTAATTATTCTGCGATGAAAGGATAGTGACGCTTAATATGCCGAGATCCACTCCGGGCCTTCCACTGAAGTCAAACCGTTGCCGTCACGCTGAAGAAAACGGCCGACCAAGATCAAACATTCGCGGTAAATAAACGTCTGTCCTGGGATGAAGTCGGAAAATTCGGGAATCTAAAAGTGTAAAGATGTTTTAAAAAAAAAAAAAAAAAAAAGAGAGGTGGATTCAGTTCTTTGAGTTCACGCAACAATAACTAATTAACTATTTTCCCCAAAGTGTCTCTCAAAAGTGCTTCCAGGCGACGGGGCTTCCTTTCACTAAGCTCTAATTAAGACAACAAGGATTTAGTTTCCCGTCACATCAGCCGGAAGATGAATTCCAAGTGTCCAAATTCTGCATCAGAGAGCGAGAGAGAAAGAGAAAGAGAGAGAGGGGAGTTTGGGAATAAATATGCAAAAACGATTGGCAATTATTACTTTTGTAATTTTTAAAAGAAGCGATGTAGCTGATGTATATTTCAGGGCGAGAACTTGTCGAAGCGAAGATGACAAACCCGCAGGCCTCGTTTTTCCTGCTTAATAATGGAGCTTCACCACGCGGGCTCCGGCGGACGTGGCCGCACGCCAGTCTGTTCACGTCCATGATTCATGAGGACGACGTGATGGAGGACGCCGAAGTCGTGGTTCTCGACCGGTCCTGTCCGAAGGGGAACTTCTGTAGTCGCTGCGAGCTACGCGTGAAACGAGCGGGAAGTTTGTTTGAAAAAACACAAACAAACACGTACACACGTTTGTATTTAGGAGGTAAAAGAAATGCTTCGAGTCCCTCTGTGAGACAGAGACTGTCTTTTAAGTCACTTTTAAAAACGCTGTATTAAAAACGCTAATAAATTGACAGACGACCTTCAACCTGCAATCATTTTTTTTTTATTCATCCGACAGTTATTTTCTTTAATAATTGATTGTTCAGTGTAGAAAAAAAAAGCCAAACATTAGATCTTAAAGCCCAGTACATTCAAATGTATTTCAGTTTTGTGTGACCAGCTGTCAAGACGCCAAAAGATGTTGAGTGTACCATCACAGAAAACCTCCGACTGTGGGAAGTTTTTACTTCCTGTTAAAAGAGAGTTTTTCCTTCCTGTTGTTGTCGTCGTTTTTTTTTTTCCTCCCAGCCGTCGCTCATGCAGGAGTTGTTAAATCTTCGGGTGCCTTTTTCATTATATTCCAAGAACTCTCCTATATTAAATGCCCTGAGATGACTTGTGCTGCGATTTGGTTCCATAAAAATAAAACCTGCGCTGGAATTCAAATGGATTAAATCCTACACAATGAACTTACAACCTGATCTGGGAAAACCTCAGACATGAAAAGAAACTGAAAAAAAAAAAGAGCTTCAAACCCACTGCACCATTACGCAGTAGGACGCTGAAGTGCCTCACAGTGGACAACCTTCATATATATGTATGTATATATATATATATATATATATATATATATATATATATATATCAATCAGACCCACTCACAGATCTTCGTGCTTTCCCTCCCAGATAAATTATACAAAAAAGACACTGACAGCAAATAGTGAGAGAGCCTCGTTCCTTTTTTCACCTGCTCTCAGAAATCAAACGATCTCCATCTTCACGGCCCGATCAGCTATTTATGAGGCGCCACTCTGGTGCAAAAATGCAAATTGCTCCTCCCGAGCTTTGCAGCTGGTCATAAATATGAAACTTCCTCCTCCTTCCATCGCGGGGCATTAAGAGTTAATTTATTCAAACGTGGTGCCCTCCTGATGTATGCCTCCTATTTAAACATCCCCACCAATCTGTTAGGGATGACAAAAAAAAAAAAAAATTCATGCCGTCGTCGACGAGGCCACATTTTAACGTTCATGGCAGATATCAATGTTTGGCCGCCTGGTTTGACACCTGTGAGTCGTGCGTTCGGTGGTGGTGGTGGTGGGGGAGGGGAGGTGGGGTGGGGGGGGGGGGTGGTGGTCAATGCTCGACCCGGAGCTGCCGATGATTTGTGTTTTTTTTTGTTTTTTTTCTTTTTCTTCCAGAGGAGTCATTTTCAAAAACAAATCTGGGTGTTCAGTCTTCCGGAGGCCGACCCGAAATCGACTTTTTGATCTGTATTTATCAAATGTTTTATAAGGTTGGCGGGCGGGACGAAGAGCGTTTATTTATTTATTTTTTTGTTAAAATCGCTCAGCTCCATCATGAGTTTCCTTCCAGGTGGAACAAACCACACACAAAAAAAAGAAAGATATTTTTGAACCTTTATCTGCTTTTAATATCATTTGGCGAAGTTTTACATACTCGACTCCTCAAAAAAAACATCTTTATTTTATATCTTAAATGTCATGACGTAGAGGAAAAAATGTATGTTAAAAAATGTAGTGCACTTTAAATAAACAGGTTAAGGTTGGAAATATCAAAGACTTGGGACACTTGAGTTATGATTATCAACGACATCCCTGTGTATTGATTTTTTTTTTTATAAGCTGTGGCATTTAATTTGTATTTGTATTTGTATGTATATATTCACATCCTGTATTCCTCAAATTGCTTTATCTTTTGAAAAGAATCCTCTCTGTAAAGTCTGAGGTTGTGAGGTGTGTAGGAGTGCAACTTTTTTTTTTTTTTTTTTCATGGGATGCTGCATATAAATGAAGAGGCTCCTCACTCGCGGTTACTATAGAAACAATGAAGAAGAGGCCCATTAACAATTGCTTGGTAACTGTTGCATGTTGCTGCAGCACCTGGGTGTCACGTTTTACTGCGGAGCAGCATTTGTCTTGGAGATTTGCCGGTTGTCACGGCAACAACTGAAAAATGAAAATGACGACGCTCAGGCAGGCGTCAAGATACGTCCGATTAGTGGTTGCTAATCCTTTGATTTTTTTTTTTTTGGAAAAGATGTGTAAAACAGTCAACAGTCAGTAAAGTTAAACTAAACAATTAAATTAGACTCTTTAAAAAAAAAAAAAAATAAAAAAAGTTTTTGAGTCGAGTTGACTCCAAAAAAAAACTGCCGACTCCAGCAGTTATCAGGCGACAAAAGAACAAATCCGTCAGATCCAGAACTCACCGCGGGGCCACATTAAACCCAGACTTAGTGGCAACGGCGAGTCACCAGGGCAGTTCCTAGAAGGGAGAGGGGAAGGGGGGGGGGGGGGCAGAGAGGGGCCCCTGAGGAGGCTCCTCCCTCACACATCTCCAGTTATTTCCTGGTAAAACAAAAACAAAAAAAAGGAAAACACACAATCCTGCAGGTCGCGACGAGGTCAGCTGAGCCGAGAAGAGGCCGAGTTGTTTGGACGATGAATATGTATATTAGGATTATAAAAAAAAGACAAAAAAAGCAGATGTTTTGACGAGACGTTCTCTGCAGCGGATTAACGCCGCACAAAAGAAAAATCGCCTCCAGTGGAACTGGAACCGCGACGGCGGACCAGGGTCTCCTCGGCGCCCCTCGCTGCGTGTTACCCCGACTCGAGGCCGCCGCGCCTTCGCCGAGGCTTTTTGTTTCGAAATCTGAGCGCTCCCGAGCGTCTCGCGCTCCCGCCTCGCTCGTTACGAGCTTCATTTACCACGAGCCCCCGGAATAATCGCTCGCTTTTCATTTCCACACACACACACACACACAAACCCCCCCCCCCCCCCCCCCCCCAAAAAAAAAAAAAAAACGCTCCTCTCCGTTGGGCTGTCAGGCTAATTACAGAGCAGACTTTCCATTACTCAGCACATTGCATCAAATTGCATATGCCATAGGGGGAGTGGGTGGGGGAGGGGGGGTGGGGGGAGAGGGGGAGGGGGGGGCGATCAGAGGAATGCAAAACACAGCGCCGAGGATGAGAAGCTGCGACTAACAATCGTTGCACATGTACGACAACCGGCGCGGACCGCGCTCGTACGTTTTTTTTTTTTTTATTTTCGGGAACAAAATAAAGTCATTAACTGATAACGTACTGCGGCGGCTCGAGGACCCTTCTTCTTCTTTTCTTTTTTTTTTTTTTTTCCTCCTGCACAATAAAAACCTAAAGAGCAAACATAGCCGGAAGAAAAGTGCTCCAATTATATTTTAGTTTAGAAAACTGCTCCAGAAGGTGATTATGAAAAAAAAAAAAGATTTAAAAAAAAAAAAGAGGTGTTTGACGTAAAGACGCCGAGCACGGCGCACTGCTGTGTGTTTTTTCTTCTTGCTTACAAGCTCCCACAAGGTTTATTTTTATTTTTTTTCCCAGAGATGATGTTGTTTGAGGAAGGAGCGCTTCCCGCAGTTTTTAATGTTTGTCTTTGCAAGTGCAGAACAGGAGACTTTTTTTTTTTTTTTTTTTTAACTTTTTTTCCGGCAATGAAATCCCGCCGGAGGAGGAGGAGGAAGAGGAGGAGGAGGTGGAGGTGGAGGAGGAGGTGGAGGTGGAGGAGGAGGTGGCGCTCCATCAGATGATGATGATGATGATGATGCTACCTGAAAAAAAAAAGAAAAAAGAGATCTAACACACACACACACACACACACACACACACACACACAGGGGACCCGGCGTGTCTATTTCACGTTTTGCCGTTGAGGCATCAGAGGCCACCAGCAGCCTAATTACAGTGAAGTTAATAAACCTAAAATGCTTCACGCCGAAGACGCAAAACGTTTCACCTCCGAATAGAAAAGAAGACCAAAAAAAAAAAAGAAAAAAGGAACCGATCAATATTTCATCTTCCTGCTTCGTTTGGGCGTCAAACCTGGAAAAAAAAAAAAAAGACTTTTAACCGAGCAAAGAACTCAAACGCTGATTTCAGATGATTAGCTTCACAATCTCTCGGCGGAGGCGACCCGAGGCCCGCGGCTGCATCGTTATGAACATCATTAGACTCACCGCGAGTCTCCCCGCTTCACCTCCAGCCCGCCCCGCTTCCCGTTTGGCGGCGGCGGCGGCGAAAGTGCGGATCCTCGATGCCGATTGGCTCTCGCTGGGAACACACATCCACGTTGGCTTTCTTTTTTTCTTAAAAGCACCTGACGGACGAAACACGACTCGATCACACGTGTAAAAACTAAAGAAAAAAGAAGAAAAAAAAAAAAGGAAAAAGAAAAAAGGAAAGTCTTCCAGTTACGGCGGTTAACGACCGTTGCTACCGCGGGTCGTTTCCATGGCAATATGCACTGGTATCAGTGCAAAAGATGCAGGTCGTTAAAACCGTATAAATATATATATATATATATATATATATGAAATGTAATAATGATGATGTTTCCACTGTTTTACAGATGGTAAACAAATTTAAAAAAAGCAGAGATTCAGGAATAAATAAACAACACGAGATCAAAAATGATGTTTTAAGACGTGACTGCGCTGAAGCTCCGCCCTGTTTCAACTGGCAGAAGGAGGAGGAAGAGGAAGAGGATGGAGGAGGAGGAGGAGGAAGAAGAAGAAGAAGAAGAAGAACGAGAAGGAGGCGAAGGAGGAGGAGGAAGAGGAGAAGGAAGGTGATATAGAAGAATAAGTGGAGGAAGAAGAAGAAGAAGAAGAAGCGGAAGAAAAAGAAAAACAGGGAAGAGGAACAGGAGGAGGAAGGGAAGAAGGTGAAGAAGAAAAAAAATGATGAGGAGAAGACGACGTAAATGAAGAAGACAAAAAAGAAGGAGGAGGAGGAGGAATCACATCCTTTATTTCTTTTCGCTTCAAGCTGCATTTTGATGACTTTCTTTGTTACGTTACCGAAAGTAAAAAGAAAGAAGTTTGCGATTCGGAGCGCAGTGTGGAAAAAACAAAAAACAAAAAAACAACTACAAAAGAAGAGAAGCGACCTGAAAACAGAGGAAACGCCTGCGCTTTTATTTTGAAATCCCGAATTCCTCCCGTTAAGACATTCGCGGTTAATTGCCCGGCCGCCGGTGCCGCGTTCGCTTCTTCTGTTGTTTCCCCTCCCGGCAATCAGACAGCAGGTGCGCCCGACTTCCAGGTGAAACAATTTTTGATTTTTTTTTTTTTATATGTATATTGGTCCCCCCCCCTCCCCCCCCTCCAACCCCCACCCCCCCTCAACCCTGTAATAAAATACAATATCGAGTCTTACAAAAAGCAGGTTTATTTAATCTCCAGAAGAAAAAAGAAAAAAAAGAAAAGCACTGGTAATATTTGCCCGCTCGCCTCGCACGTCTGCTCCGCTTCGTCTTCAAGTAATAGAAAATATAATCGTCTGCAGCCGCCTCGCAGACAAATAACTGCACATCACACATTGACAGAAGTTTACATTCACTTTTGGGAATGCGAGCAGCCGGTGTTCTTCACGGGATTTTTTTTAATTTTTTATTTATTTATTTATTTATTGTTTTTTGGTATCTAAGAAAAATAGGTCTGATTCGTATCAATTAACGGCCTTCGTCGGAAAGGGGTCGTCGCTGTGAACTCGCCGCGGTCTCCACGGCGACGGCCCCGTCCAACGGTTGACGCCTCGTTCGGCGAAAAGTACAACGGGGAGGGGGGGGAAAAAAAAAAAAAAAAAAAAAAAAAAAAAAAAACACAGACGAAGAGAACATTCATAATTAGAGCTCGTGATCGACCCCCCCCCCCCCTCCCCCGAGGAGGGGAAAGGAAAAAAAAAAAAAGAAGAAATAAATAAAAAAAGAAAAAGAAACGTCCGGTTCCCGTCTGCGGTTTTGGTAATTAGTCCGTGTCCCGTGGTTGAACACGCTCTCCGCTTCCCGTCTTGTAATTTCCTGTAAAAAAAAAAACAACCCACGCTGCTGCTGCTGGCATTTCTTTCTTTCTTTCTTTTTTTTTTTCTTTTTTTATTTTGCACATTTCTTTTTTCTTTTTCTTTTTTCCGTCTCGGGAGTTTTTCCGAGTCCGCAACGGCCGATATTCCGCGAGTCGACGAGTTCGTGGCGGTTCCTCGGGACGGAGAACGAAGCCCCCCGCCCCCCCGCCCCCGCCCCCGCCCTCCCTCCCGCCGCGCTAACATTTCAGGTGCTTCTTGCTGGTCATGTCGTTCCAGATGCGGTGCATCTCCTCGGGGGGAGATCTGGTGCACGGTGACCACGCGGCGGTAGCGGCAGAGGCTGTACGCCATCTTCCAGTGGTTGAAGCCGCTGTTCTGGAACGGGTGGATGCCCAGCTTGCGCAGGCACACGCCCACGTACACGTCCTCCAGGTGCAGCAGCCGCGTGTGCAGCGACGTCTTGTAGACGAGCTCGGCCACGTCCGCCGAGAAGACGTAGCCGGTGCCGGAGCAGAAGGGCGGGTACTTGCTCTCCGGGTACAGGTCGCGGGGCATGTACCACTTGCTGCGCATGTCCCGGATCGGCCCGCCGTTGATGACGTAGCCGGTGAAGTAGCGCCGCCGCGGCTTGGTGGCCGGCTTCAGCAGGTTGTAGACGAGGTTCTCCATGTTGACGAAGATGTCGCTGTCCGTCTTGAGCACGTACTGCGCCCTCGGGCAGAAGGTGGCGACCCAGCGCATGCCCATCAGCGTCTTGAGCGTCAGGTTGTGGTACGAGTCCACGAAGTCCTCCACCACCACGTCGTGGAAGATCTGGCTCTCCTGCTCCACCATCTGGTTGAGGACGCCGTCGGTGCTGCGGCCCAGCAGGAAGAGCGTGACCACGCGCACCTCCGGGAACGTGCTCTCGTCGCCCCACGTCTCCCGGATGGCCTGCCGGGCGTCGAACTCCTTGTGCGTGGTGCTGATGAGGATGACGAGGAAGGGCGCCTCCGCCTCGCACTTCCCGGCCTCGTTGACGAGGTAGCCGAAGTCGTGCGGGTTGAGCGAGCGCGTGCGGACGTTGCCGAAGGTGGCGTTGCCGCCCGCCCTGGGCGCCTTGCGCATCGGGATGGCCGGCTGGCCCGCGTACGAGGTGGACGGCCGCGACACGCTCAGGTACCAGAGGGCGCTCGCCCAGCAGACCACCGTCAGCAGGTACAGGCAGGAGACCTTCGAAGGCATCGCGCCGCGGGGCGTTACCACGGGCGACGGGGCTGGAAGCGTCGAGGCCCCGCCCCCATGGGCTGTTGCTGCTGCTGCTGCTGCTGCGGCGGCGGCCTCCGCGACGCGGCGGGCATCGACGTCCGGGACGTACCGACTCCTCCCCCCACCCCCCCGCTGGCTAGTGGCGGCGGCGGCGGAGACGTCTTGCCATGTCGTCGGCCTCACGGCGGCCCGCCGCGGCTGGCGGGGATCCTTTCAGCGCTCGGCGACGGCATCTACGGGAAAATAAAGAAAGAGAGACGAGGTTGATGGATCCGGGGATTTATATCGACGACAAGACGTATTGAACGCTTCTCATGCCACGGCCCGGCAATCTGAGGAGGAGCAGGAGGAGGAGGAGGAGATGAACAGGGCGGAGAAGGTGAAATGATCTCACGGGGGAGGAGGGGGAGGATTAATATCCACCCCCTCCTCCCCTCCTCCCCACGGGTCCCCCCCCCCCACTCGGCTCCGCCCTTCAACGTCCGACCGAACTCCATCTTTACATATTGGGCTCCTTGAAATAAAGCCGCTCGCTGCGTTTTCGGAGCCGCCGGTCTCTTAATTGGACCGACGCGACCCGTAACGATGAATTTAAGAACTCCTCAATGTGGAATATTTATCCCGTTCAAAAGGAGGTTTTAAGAGGCGCATTCAAAGCAAACTAAAGCTAATCCCCTCTTTACAAACAGACGTAATCTCTTCGGAGGCGGTGGCTTTTATTTCTGCTCTTCTTCTTCTGCGGGGAATACTTTTTCTTTCTTACTACATATATTTATATATATATATATATATCGTGCACAGCGGATGATGAACCCCCCTAAAAAAAAGTGCTATAGATCCTATTAGAGATACCGAAATGTGCAACGATGCTTCTCTGTTTTAAGATGGAAGCGGCGGCGATAAGAGCGACTCCCTCTTTTATATATATTTCTTTTGCTTGTTTTCATCAGGACTTTTCTCTTCTTCTTCTTCCTCCTCCTCCTCCTCCTCCTCCTCCTCCTCCTCCTCCTCTCCCACTATCTCCCTCTCCCTCTCTCAGAGTCATCAATCTCACGGTCCAGTAGAATCCATCTCATCACGGGGGGGCTTGCTTTTCCAACACCTCCTCCTCCTCCTCTTTCTCATCACATCCCTCCTCCTCTACTCCAGCGGGCGGTTGATCCATCTTTATATGTCTCACTACCCCCCCCCCCCCCACCTCCCCCGCCCACCGACCCCCGTTTTTTCTCCCCTTCCTCTCCTCTCTTCTCCTTTACCTCCATTCTGCGTTATTTTTCATTCCTGCACTCGACTCCCAACTTATCGACGAGCCTTCTACCGTAATCAGTCCTCCCTAAAGCCTCCTCTCTCCTCCTCCCACCACCTCCTCCTCCCTCAAAAACAAAACAACAACACTAAGTCACCATATTCCACCTTGTTTTCACCTCCAGTGGAGTCCATCGGTTTTTCTTCCCCCTTCATCCCCCAGAATGACCCACATCTGTCTTCTGGTGATGCACCTCACGGAAATACAGAGACCCCCCCCCCCCCTCCACCCACACCCACACACACACCCACACACACACACACACACACACCCCTCCTCCCTCCCACCAAATTGAAAGATGGCTCTATCGTTTCACGCCGCCGTGTCGCTCTGGATTTCGCCCCGGCGCTCCGAGGGCCGCCGCCGCCGCCTCCTCCTCCTCCTCCTGCACGTGGTTGCACTCCCGAGGAGGAGGAAAAAGCCCGTTTTATTTTTTATTGTAAATAAATATACATACGCGGCTCGTGCAGCGTCAGACAGTCGGCGGCAGCGGCGATCATTTTGTGGTTAGCGGAAGATAAATTCAGCCCAAACGGGGGACCGAGCAGGCGGCTGACTCGGCCGGAGCGTTTGCCAGACGAAGGACGTGACAGATTCCTGCCGGAGTGGTTCAGTCTCGACTGCTTCCGTTTTGATTTTCGTGTTCAGCCTCTTCCTCCCGCTCGCGTGCGCGTCAACGCTCGGCCCGCCGCTTTATGAGGCGCATTTAACTGCAACCAACGCGCTCCGTCGGTCCGTTTTTGCACGCAGCGATTTAAGGGAGGTGCCGACTCCGCCGTGCTGAACTTTTCGCCGTTTTAAACCCGGTGGCCAAAATAATAGAAACACCCGTCAGTATGATGCAATACGAGTCAACAACGCTCCACGCCGCAGCAACAAAAATAACCGTAGCGTTTCATCTGCAACTGTTTGAAATTGTATCTGCAGCAGAATATCAATATTACAGGGGGAGAGGTTTATTTATTTGGTGATTACATCAAACTCACAATCGTAACCCACCTCTGTTCCCGTTTCAGGATTTTCCCCTTTGATCTCGTCCCGCTTTAATCTTCCACTTCCCGCCATTCCCTTTGTGACATCACGCCGCCGTCGACCAATCGTCTCTCGGCTCGGAAGCTGTTCTTTAAATATCGCCGCGCTTCTGTCGTTCTGCGTCTTTTGATTTAATAAGCCTCGTTGTACACTTGCAGTTGATGTCTCCTTAGTGAACTATTTCATCAGGGAGCGATTCCTCGCATTCGCACGCGCGTTACCATGGCTACCGGGCGATTTGCATACATCCCCTATAAAAGGTTTCCAGCCAGACGGTTTCTTGCTTAACAAAGATTTAATCGGCGCTCTGGAAGCTAAAAAAGCTGCTTTGCTTTCACACCGAGGCTGAACTGCATCCAACAGGTTAAATATCGCCTCCGGCCGTGTTTCGGGAAACATACTCTGCTTAGAATAATGATGTGGCCTGTTGTGATTTCACACATTCAGCAGAGGAATCCAGAAGCAGCTTTCCGGAGTTCAAAGCTCTCATTCGTCTTTTCCACAGGGCGACGCTCAAACGGAGGAGGGAGCACATTATGGTGACAAACGAGGACGTCGACGAGCAAAAAAAAATGGGCCGTGACGTGACAATGACGTAAAAATAACAACTGGGGAGTGTCAGCAAAATCTGGCTAAAAAAACAACAACAAAAAAAACATGGTTAAAAGTTGACTACGACCTGCTGATAAACATCACGCCGCTTGA
>NW_027185258.1:305000-358751 GCF_022577435.1 Embiotoca jacksoni | reverse complement strand
ACACACAGAAACACACACACAGAAACACACACACAGAAACACACACAGAAACACACACAGAAACACACACACAGAAACACACACAGAAACACACACACAGAAACACACACACAGAAACACACACACAGAAACACACACAGAAACACACACAGAAACACACACACAGAAACACACACAGAAACACACACACAGAAACACACACACAGAAACACACACACAGAAACACACACAGAAACAGAAACACACACACAGAAACACACACAGAAACACACACACAGAAACACACACAGAAACACACACAGAAACACACACACAGAAACACACACAGAAACACACACACAGAAACACACACACAGAAACACACACAGAAACACACACAGAAACACACACACAGAAACACACACACAGAAACACACACACAGAAACACACACACAGAAACACACACAGAAACACACACACAGAAACACACACACAGAAACACACACACAGAAACACACACAGAAACACACACACAGAAACACACACAGAAACACACACACAGAAACACACACACAGAAACACACACACAGAAACACACACAGAAACACACACAGAAACACACACACAGAAACACACACAGAAACACACACAGAAACACACACACAGAAACACACACAGAAACACACACAGAAACACACACACAGAAACACACACAGAAACACACACAGAAACACACACACAGAAACACACACAGAAACACACACACAGAAACACACACACAGAAACACACACAGAAACACACACAGAAACACACACACAGAAACACACACACAGAAACACACACACAGAAACACACACACAGAAACACACACACAGAAACACACACAGAAACACACACAGAAACACACACACAGAAACACACACAGAAACACACACAGAAACACACACACAGAAACACACACAGAAACACACACAGAAACACACACACAGAAACACACACAGAAACACACACAGAAACACACACACAGAAACACACACAGAAACACACACACAGAAACACACACACAGAAACACACACACAGAAACACACACACAGAAACACACACAGAAACACACACACAGAAACACACACACAGAAACACACACACAGAAACACACACACAGAAACACACACAGAAACACACACACAGAAACACACACAGAAACACACACAGAAACACACACACAGAAACACACACAGAAACACACACACAGAAACACACACAGAAACACACACACAGAAACACACACACAGAAACACACACAGAAACACACACAGAAACACACACACAGAAACACACACAGAAACACACACACAGAAACACACACACAGAAACACACACACAGAAACACACACACAGAAACACACACACAGAAACACACACACAGAAACACACACAGAAACACACACACAGAAACACACACACAGAAACACACACAGAAACACACACACAGAAACACACACACAGAAACACACACAGAAACACACACACAGAAACACACACACAGAAACACACACACAGAAACACACACACAGAAACACACACAGAAACACACACACAGAAACACACGCAGAAACACACACACAGAAACACACACACAGAAACACACACAGAAACACACACAGAAACACACACACAGAAACACACACAGAAACACACACAGAAACACACACACAGAAACACACACAGAAACACACACACAGAAACACACACACAGAAACACACACACAGAAACACACACACAGAAACACACACAGAAACACACACACAGAAACACACACATACACACACACACAGAAACACACACAGAAACACACACAGAAACACACACACAGAAACACACACACAGAAACACACACACAGAAACACACACAGAAACACACACAGAAACACACACACAGAAACACACACAGAAACACACACAGAAACACACACACAGAAACACACACAGAAACACACACACAGAAACACACACACAGAAACACACACACAGAAACACACACAGAAACACACACACAGAAACACACACATACACACACACACAGAAACACACACAGAAACACACACACAGAAACACACACACAGAAACACACACACAGAAACACACACACAGAAACACACACAGAAACACACACACAGAAACACACACACAGAAACACACACAGAAACACACACAGAAACACACACACAGAAACACACACACAGAAACACACACAGAAACACACACACAGAAACACACACACAGAAACACACACAGAAACACACACACAGAAACACACACACAGAAACACACACAGAAACACACACAGAAACACACACACAGAAACACACACACAGAAACACACACACAGAAACACACACACAGAAACACACACACAGAAACACACACAGAAACACACACACAGAAACACACACACAGAAACACACACAGAAACACACACAGAAACACACACACAGAAACACACACAGAAACACACACACAGAAACACACACAGAAACACACACACAGAAACACACACACAGAAACACACACACAGAAACACACACACAGAAACACACACAGAAACACACACAGAAACACACACACAGAAACACACACACAGAAACACACACACAGAAACACACACAGAAACACACACAGAAACACACACACAGAAACACACACAGAAACACACACAGAAACACACACACAGAAACACACACAGAAACACACACACAGAAACACACACACAGAAACACACACACAGAAACACACACAGAAACACACACACAGAAACACACACATACACACACACACAGAAACACACACAGAAACACACACACAGAAACACACACACAGAAACACACACACAGAAACACACACACAGAAACACACACAGAAACACACACACAGAAACACACACACAGAAACACACACAGAAACACACACAGAAACACACACACAGAAACACACACACAGAAACACACACAGAAACACACACACAGAAACACACACACAGAAACACACACAGAAACACACACACAGAAACACACACACAGAAACACACACAGAAACACACACAGAAACACACACACAGAAACACACACACAGAAACACACACACAGAAACACACACACAGAAACACACACACAGAAACACACACAGAAACACACACACAGAAACACACACACAGAAACACACACAGAAACACACACAGAAACACACACACAGAAACACACACAGAAACACACACACAGAAACACACACAGAAACACACACACAGAAACACACACACAGAAACACACACACAGAAACACACACACAGAAACACACACAGAAACACACACACAGAAACACACACACAGAAACACACACACAGAAACACACACAGAAACACACACACAGAAACACACACACAGAAACACACACAGAAACACACACACAGAAACACACACACAGAAACACACACAGAAACACACACACAGAAACACACACACAGAAACACACACAGAAACACACACAGAAACACACACACAGAAACACACACACAGAAACACACACACATACACACACACACAGAAACACACACAGAAACACACACACAGAAACACACACACAGAAACACACACACAGAAACACACACAGAAACACACACACAGAAACACACACACAGAAACACACACACAGAAACACACACAGAAACACACACACAGAAACACACACACAGAAACACACACAGAAACACACACACAGAAACACACACACATACACACACACACAGAAACACACACACAGAAACACACACACAGAAACACACACACAGAAACACACACACAGAAACACACACAGAAACACACACACAGAAACACACACAGAAACACACACACAGAAACACACACAGAAACACACACACAGAAACACACACAGAAACACACACACAGAAACACACACAGAAACACACACACAGAAACACACACACATACACACACACACAGAAACACACACAGAAACACACACAGAAACACACACACAGAAACACACACAGAAACACACACACAGAAACACACACAGAAACACACACACAGAAACACACACACAGAAACACACACACAGAAACACACACACAGAAACACACACAGAAACACACACACAGAAACACACACACAGAAACACACACACAGAAACACACACAGAAACACACACACAGAAACACACACACAGAAACACACACAGAAACACACACACAGAAACACATACACAGAAACACACACAGAAACACACACACAGAAACACACACACAGAAACACACACAGAAACACACACACAGAAACACACACACAGAAACACACACAGAAACACACACACAGAAACACACACACATACACACACACACAGAAACACACACACAGAAACACACACACAGAAACACACACACAGAAACACACACACAGAAACACACACAGAAACACACACACAGAAACACACACACAGAAACACACACACAGAAACACACACACAGAAACACACACAGAAACACACACACAGAAACACACACACAGAAACACACACACAGAAACACACACACAGAAACACACACAGAAACACACACACAGAAACACACACACATACACACACACAGAAACACACACAGAAACACACACACAGAAACACACACACATACACACACACACAGAAACACACACAGAAACACACACACAGAAACACACACAGAAACACACACACAGAAACACACACAGAAACACACACACAGAAACACACACACATACACACACACAGAAACACACACAGAAACACACACACAGAAACACACACACAGAAACACACACACAGAAACACACACACAGAAACACACACAGAAACACACACACAGAAACACACACACAGAAACACACACACAGAAACACACACAGAAACACACACAGAAACACACACACAGAAACACACACACAGAAACACACACACATACACACACACAGAAACACACACACATACACACACAAACAGAAACACACACACAGAAACACACACAGAAACACACACAGAAACACACACACAGAAACACACACACAGAAACACACACACATACACACACACAGAAACACACACACATACACACACACACAGAAACACACACAGAAACACACACACAGAAACACACACACAGAAACACACACAGAAACACACACAGAAACACACACACAGAAACACACACACAGAAACACACACACAGAAACACACACAGAAACACACACACAGAAACACACACAGAAACACACACACAGAAACACACACACAGAAACACACACACAGAAACACACACACAGAAACACACACACAGAAACACACACAGAAACACACACACAGAAACACACACAGAAACACACACAGAAACACACACACAGAAACACACACAGAAACACACACACAGAAACACACACAGAAACACACACACAGAAACACACACACAGAAACACACACAGAAACACACACAGAAACACACACACAGAAACACACACAGAAACACACACACAGAAACACACACACAGAAACACACACACAGAAACACACACAGAAACACACACACAGAAACACACACACAGAAACACACACACAGAAACACACACACAGAAACACACACAGAAACACACACAGAAACACACACACAGAAACACACACAGAAACACACACACAGAAACACACACAGAAACACACACACAGAAACACACACAGAAACACACACACAGAAACACACACACAGAAACACACACAGAAACACACACAGAAACACACACACAGAAACACACACAGAAACACACACACAGAAACACACACACAGAAACACACACACAGAAACACACACAGAAACACACACAGAAACACACACACAGAAACACACACAGAAACACACACACAGAAACACACACACAGAAACACACACACAGAAACACACACAGAAACAGAAACACACACACAGAAACACACACAGAAACACACACACACAAACACACACAGAAACACACACAGAAACACACACACAGAAACACACACAGAAACACACACACAGAAACACACACACAGAAACACACACAGAAACACACACAGAAACACACACACAGAAACACACACACAGAAACACACACACAGAAACACACACACAGAAACACACACAGAAACACACACACAGAAACACACACACAGAAACACACACACAGAAACACACACAGAAACACACACACAGAAACACACACAGAAACACACACACAGAAACACACACACAGAAACACACACACAGAAACACACACAGAAACACACACAGAAACACACACACAGAAACACACACAGAAACACACACAGAAACACACACACAGAAACACACACAGAAACACACACAGAAACACACACACAGAAACACACACAGAAACACACACAGAAACACACACACAGAAACACACACAGAAACACACACACAGAAACACACACACAGAAACACACACAGAAACACACACAGAAACACACACACAGAAACACACACACAGAAACACACACACAGAAACACACACACAGAAACACACACAGAAACACACACAGAAACACACACACAGAAACACACACAGAAACACACACAGAAACACACACACAGAAACACACACAGAAACACACACAGAAACACACACACAGAAACACACACAGAAACACACACAGAAACACACACACAGAAACACACACAGAAACACACACACAGAAACACACACACAGAAACACACACACAGAAACACACACACAGAAACACACACAGAAACACACACACAGAAACACACACACAGAAACACACACACAGAAACACACACACAGAAACACACACAGAAACACACACACAGAAACACACACAGAAACACACACAGAAACACACACACAGAAACACACACAGAAACACACACACAGAAACACACACAGAAACACACACACAGAAACACACACACAGAAACACACACAGAAACACACACAGAAACACACACACAGAAACACACACACAGAAACACACACAGAAACACACACAGAAACACACACACAGAAACACACACAGAAACACACACACAGAAACACACACACAGAAACACACACACAGAAACACACACAGAAACACACACACAGAAACACACACACAGAAACACACACACAGAAACACACACAGAAACACACACAGAAACACACACACAGAAACACACACAGAAACACACACACAGAAACACACACACAGAAACACACACACAGAAACACACACAGAAACACACACAGAAACACACACACAGAAACACACACAGAAACACACACAGAAACACACACACAGAAACACACACAGAAACACACACAGAAACACACACACAGAAACACACACAGAAACACACACACAGAAACACACACACAGAAACACACACAGAAACACACACAGAAACACACACAGAAACACACACACAGAAACACACACAGAAACACACACACAGAAACACACACAGAAACACACACACAGAAACACACACAGAAACACACACACAGAAACACACACAGAAACACACACACAGAAACACACACACAGAAACACACACACAGAAACACACACACAGAAACACACACAGAAACACACACACAGAAACACACACAGAAACACACACACAGAAACACACACAGAAACACACACACAGAAACACACACAGAAACACACACACAGAAACACACACAGAAACACACACACAGAAACACACACACAGAAACACACACACAGAAACACACACACAGAAACACACACAGAAACACACACAGAAACACACACACAGAAACACACACAGAAACACACACACAGAAACACACACACAGAAACACACACACAGAAACACACACAGAAACACACACACAGAAACACACACACAGAAACACACACACAGAAACACACACAGAAACACACACAGAAACACACACACAGAAACACACACAGAAACACACACACAGAAACACACACACAGAAACACACACACAGAAACACACACAGAAACACACACAGAAACACACACACAGAAACACACACAGAAACACACACAGAAACACACACACAGAAACACACACAGAAACACACACAGAAACACACACACAGAAACACACACAGAAACACACACAGAAACACACACACAGAAACACACACAGAAACACACACACAGAAACACACACACAGAAACACACACACAGAAACACACACAGAAACACACACACAGAAACACACACACAGAAACACACACAGAAACACACACACAGAAACACATACACAGAAACACACACAGAAACACACACACAGAAACACACACACAGAAACACACACAGAAACACACACACAGAAACACACACACAGAAACACACACAGAAACACACACACAGAAACACACACACATACACACACACACAGAAACACACACACAGAAACACACACACAGAAACACACACACAGAAACACACACACAGAAACACACACAGAAACACACACAGAAACACACACACAGAAACACACACAGAAACACACACAGAAACACACACACAGAAACACACACAGAAACACACACAGAAACACACACACAGAAACACACACAGAAACACACACAGAAACACACACACAGAAACACACACAGAAACACACACACAGAAACACACACACAGAAACACACACACAGAAACACACACACAGAAACACACACAGAAACACACACACAGAAACACACACACAGAAACACACACACAGAAACACACACACAGAAACACACACAGAAACACACACACAGAAACACACGCAGAAACACACACACAGAAACACACACACAGAAACACACACAGAAACACACACAGAAACACACACACAGAAACACACACACAGAAACACACACACAGAAACACACACACAGAAACACACACAGAAACACACACACAGAAACACACACATACACACACACACAGAAACACACACAGAAACACACACAGAAACACACACACAGAAACACACACACAGAAACACACACACAGAAACACACACAGAAACACACACAGAAACACACACACAGAAACACACACAGAAACACACACAGAAACACACACACAGAAACACACACAGAAACACACACACAGAAACACACACACAGAAACACACACACAGAAACACACACAGAAACACACACACAGAAACACACACATACACACACACACAGAAACACACACAGAAACACACACACAGAAACACACACACAGAAACACACACACAGAAACACACACACAGAAACACACACAGAAACACACACACAGAAACACACACACAGAAACACACACAGAAACACACACAGAAACACACACACAGAAACACACACACAGAAACACACACAGAAACACACACACAGAAACACACACACAGAAACACACACAGAAACACACACACAGAAACACACACACAGAAACACACACAGAAACACACACAGAAACACACACACAGAAACACACACACAGAAACACACACACAGAAACACACACACAGAAACACACACACAGAAACACACACAGAAACACACACACAGAAACACACACACAGAAACACACACAGAAACACACACAGAAACACACACACAGAAACACACACAGAAACACACACACAGAAACACACACAGAAACACACACACAGAAACACACACACAGAAACACACACACAGAAACACACACACAGAAACACACACAGAAACACACACAGAAACACACACACAGAAACACACACACAGAAACACACACACAGAAACACACACAGAAACACACACAGAAACACACACACAGAAACACACACAGAAACACACACAGAAACACACACACAGAAACACACACAGAAACACACACACAGAAACACACACACAGAAACACACACACAGAAACACACACAGAAACACACACACAGAAACACACACATACACACACACACAGAAACACACACAGAAACACACACACAGAAACACACACACAGAAACACACACACAGAAACACACACACAGAAACACACACAGAAACACACACACAGAAACACACACACAGAAACACACACAGAAACACACACAGAAACACACACACAGAAACACACACACAGAAACACACACAGAAACACACACACAGAAACACACACACAGAAACACACACAGAAACACACACACAGAAACACACACACAGAAACACACACAGAAACACACACAGAAACACACACACAGAAACACACACACAGAAACACACACACAGAAACACACACACAGAAACACACACACAGAAACACACACAGAAACACACACACAGAAACACACACACAGAAACACACACAGAAACACACACAGAAACACACACACAGAAACACACACAGAAACACACACACAGAAACACACACAGAAACACACACACAGAAACACACACACAGAAACACACACACAGAAACACACACACAGAAACACACACAGAAACACACACACAGAAACACACACACAGAAACACACACACAGAAACACACACAGAAACACACACACAGAAACACACACACAGAAACACACACAGAAACACACACACAGAAACACACACACAGAAACACACACAGAAACACACACACAGAAACACACACACAGAAACACACACAGAAACACACACAGAAACACACACACAGAAACACACACACAGAAACACACACACATACACACACACACAGAAACACACACAGAAACACACACACAGAAACACACACACAGAAACACACACACAGAAACACACACAGAAACACACACACAGAAACACACACACAGAAACACACACACAGAAACACACACAGAAACACACACACAGAAACACACACACAGAAACACACACAGAAACACACACACAGAAACACACACACATACACACACACACAGAAACACACACACAGAAACACACACACAGAAACACACACACAGAAACACACACACAGAAACACACACAGAAACACACACACAGAAACACACACAGAAACACACACACAGAAACACACACAGAAACACACACACAGAAACACACACAGAAACACACACACAGAAACACACACAGAAACACACACACAGAAACACACACACATACACACACACACAGAAACACACACAGAAACACACACAGAAACACACACACAGAAACACACACAGAAACACACACACAGAAACACACACAGAAACACACACACAGAAACACACACACAGAAACACACACACAGAAACACACACACAGAAACACACACAGAAACACACACACAGAAACACACACACAGAAACACACACACAGAAACACACACAGAAACACACACACAGAAACACACACACAGAAACACACACAGAAACACACACACAGAAACACATACACAGAAACACACACAGAAACACACACACAGAAACACACACACAGAAACACACACAGAAACACACACACAGAAACACACACACAGAAACACACACAGAAACACACACACAGAAACACACACACATACACACACACACAGAAACACACACACAGAAACACACACACAGAAACACACACACAGAAACACACACACAGAAACACACACAGAAACACACACACAGAAACACACACACAGAAACACACACACAGAAACACACACACAGAAACACACACAGAAACACACACACAGAAACACACACACAGAAACACACACACAGAAACACACACACAGAAACACACACAGAAACACACACACAGAAACACACACACATACACACACACAGAAACACACACAGAAACACACACACAGAAACACACACACATACACACACACACAGAAACACACACAGAAACACACACACAGAAACACACACAGAAACACACACACAGAAACACACACAGAAACACACACACAGAAACACACACACATACACACACACAGAAACACACACAGAAACACACACACAGAAACACACACACAGAAACACACACACAGAAACACACACACAGAAACACACACAGAAACACACACACAGAAACACACACACAGAAACACACACACAGAAACACACACAGAAACACACACAGAAACACACACACAGAAACACACACACAGAAACACACACACATACACACACACAGAAACACACACACATACACACACAAACAGAAACACACACACAGAAACACACACAGAAACACACACAGAAACACACACACAGAAACACACACACAGAAACACACACACATACACACACACAGAAACACACACACATACACACACACACAGAAACACACACAGAAACACACACACAGAAACACACACACAGAAACACACACAGAAACACACACAGAAACACACACACAGAAACACACACACAGAAACACACACACAGAAACACACACAGAAACACACACACAGAAACACACACAGAAACACACACACAGAAACACACACACAGAAACACACACACAGAAACACACACACAGAAACACACACACAGAAACACACACAGAAACACACACACAGAAACACACACAGAAACACACACAGAAACACACACACAGAAACACACACAGAAACACACACACAGAAACACACACAGAAACACACACACAGAAACACACACACAGAAACACACACAGAAACACACACAGAAACACACACACAGAAACACACACAGAAACACACACACAGAAACACACACACAGAAACACACACACAGAAACACACACAGAAACACACACACAGAAACACACACACAGAAACACACACACAGAAACACACACACAGAAACACACACAGAAACACACACAGAAACACACACACAGAAACACACACAGAAACACACACACAGAAACACACACAGAAACACACACACAGAAACACACACAGAAACACACACACAGAAACACACACACAGAAACACACACAGAAACACACACAGAAACACACACACAGAAACACACACAGAAACACACACACAGAAACACACACACAGAAACACACACACAGAAACACACACAGAAACACACACAGAAACACACACACAGAAACACACACAGAAACACACACACAGAAACACACACACAGAAACACACACACAGAAACACACACAGAAACAGAAACACACACACAGAAACACACACAGAAACACACACACACAAACACACACAGAAACACACACAGAAACACACACACAGAAACACACACAGAAACACACACACAGAAACACACACACAGAAACACACACAGAAACACACACAGAAACACACACACAGAAACACACACACAGAAACACACACACAGAAACACACACACAGAAACACACACAGAAACACACACACAGAAACACACACACAGAAACACACACACAGAAACACACACAGAAACACACACACAGAAACACACACAGAAACACACACACAGAAACACACACACAGAAACACACACACAGAAACACACACAGAAACACACACAGAAACACACACACAGAAACACACACAGAAACACACACAGAAACACACACACAGAAACACACACAGAAACACACACAGAAACACACACACAGAAACACACACAGAAACACACACAGAAACACACACACAGAAACACACACAGAAACACACACACAGAAACACACACACAGAAACACACACACAGAAACACACACAGAAACACACACACAGAAACACACACACAGAAACACACACACAGAAACACACACACAGAAACACACACAGAAACACACACAGAAACACACACACAGAAACACACACAGAAACACACACAGAAACACACACACAGAAACACACACAGAAACACACACAGAAACACACACACAGAAACACACACAGAAACACACACAGAAACACACACACAGAAACACACACAGAAACACACACACAGAAACACACACACAGAAACACACACACAGAAACACACACACAGAAACACACACAGAAACACACACACAGAAACACACACACAGAAACACACACACAGAAACACACACACAGAAACACACACAGAAACACACACACAGAAACACACACAGAAACACACACAGAAACACACACACAGAAACACACACAGAAACACACACACAGAAACACACACAGAAACACACACACAGAAACACACACACAGAAACACACACAGAAACACACACAGAAACACACACACAGAAACACACACAGAAACACACACACAGAAACACACACACAGAAACACACACACAGAAACACACACACAGAAACACACACACAGAAACACACACACAGAAACACACACAGAAACACACACACAGAAACACACACACAGAAACACACACAGAAACACACACACAGAAACACACACACAGAAACACACACAGAAACACACACACAGAAACACACACACAGAAACACACACACAGAAACACACACACAGAAACACACACACAGAAACACACACAGAAACACACACACAGAAACACACGCAGAAACACACACACAGAAACACACACACAGAAACACACACAGAAACACACACAGAAACACACACACAGAAACACACACAGAAACACACACAGAAACACACACACAGAAACACACACAGAAACACACACACAGAAACACACACACAGAAACACACACACAGAAACACACACACAGAAACACACACAGAAACACACACACAGAAACACACACATACACACACACACAGAAACACACACAGAAACACACACAGAAACACACACACAGAAACACACACACAGAAACACACACACAGAAACACACACAGAAACACACACAGAAACACACACACAGAAACACACACAGAAACACACACAGAAACACACACACAGAAACACACACAAGAAACACACACACAGAAACACACACACAGAAACACACACACAGAAACACACACAGAAACACACACACAGAAACACACACATACACACACACACAGAAACACACACAGAAACACACACACAGAAACACACACACAGAAACACACACACAGAAACACACACACACAGAAACACACACAGAAACACACACACAGAAACACACACACAGAAACACACACAGAAACACACACAGAAACACACACACAGAAACACACACACAGAAACACACACAGAAACACACACACAGAAACACACACATACACACACACACAGAAACACACACACAGAAACACACACAGAAACACACACACAGAAACACACACAGAAACACACACACAGAAACACACACAGAAACACACACACAGAAACACACACACAGAAACACACACAGAAACACACACAGAAACACACACACAGAAACACACACAGAAACACACACACAGAAACACACACACAGAAACACACACAGAAACACACACAGAAACACACACACAGAAACACACACAGAAACACACACACAGAAACACACACACAGAAACACACACACAGAAACACACACAGAAACAGAAACACACACACAGAAACACACACAGAAACACACACACACAAACACACACAGAAACACACACAGAAACACACACACAGAAACACACACAGAAACACACACAGAAACACACACACAGAAACACACACACAGAAACACACACAGAAACACACACAGAAACACACACACAGAAACACACACACAGAAACACACACACAGAAACACACACACAGAAACACACACAGAAACACACACACAGAAACACACACACAGAAACACACACACAGAAACACACACAGAAACACACACACAGAAACACACACAGAAACACACACACAGAAACACACACACAGAAACACACACACAGAAACACACACAGAAACACACACAGAAACACACACACAGAAACACACACAGAAACACACACAGAAACACACACACAGAAACACACACAGAAACACACACAGAAACACACACACAGAAACACACACAGAAACACACACAGAAACACACACACAGAAACACACACAGAAACACACACACAGAAACACACACACAGAAACACACACAGAAACACACACAGAAACACACACACAGAAACACACACACAGAAACACACACACAGAAACACACACACAGAAACACACACAGAAACACACACAGAAACACACACACAGAAACACACACAGAAACACACACAGAAACACACACACAGAAACACACACAGAAACACACACAGAAACACACACACAGAAACACACACAGAAACACACACAGAAACACACACACAGAAACACACACAGAAACACACACACAGAAACACACACACAGAAACACACACACAGAAACACACACACAGAAACACACACAGAAACACACACACAGAAACACACACACAGAAACACACACACAGAAACACACACACAGAAACACACACAGAAACACACACACAGAAACACACACAGAAACACACACAGAAACACACACACAGAAACACACACAGAAACACACACACAGAAACACACACAGAAACACACACACAGAAACACACACACAGAAACACACACAGAAACACACACAGAAACACACACACAGAAACACACACAGAAACACACACACAGAAACACACACACAGAAACACACACACAGAAACACACACACAGAAACACACACACAGAAACACACACACAGAAACACACACAGAAACACACACACAGAAACACACACACAGAAACACACACAGAAACACACACACAGAAACACACACACAGAAACACACACAGAAACACACACACAGAAACACACACACAGAAACACACACACAGAAACACACACACAGAAACACACACACAGAAACACACACAGAAACACACACACAGAAACACACGCAGAAACACACACACAGAAACACACACACAGAAACACACACAGAAACACACACAGAAACACACACACAGAAACACACACAGAAACACACACAGAAACACACACACAGAAACACACACAGAAACACACACACAGAAACACACACACAGAAACACACACACAGAAACACACACACAGAAACACACACAGAAACACACACACAGAAACACACACATACACACACACACAGAAACACACACAGAAACACACACAGAAACACACACACAGAAACACACACACAGAAACACACACACAGAAACACACACAGAAACACACACAGAAACACACACACAGAAACACACACAGAAACACACACAGAAACACACACACAGAAACACACACAGAAACACACACACAGAAACACACACACAGAAACACACACACAGAAACACACACAGAAACACACACACAGAAACACACACATACACACACACACAGAAACACACACAGAAACACACACACAGAAACACACACACAGAAACACACACACAGAAACACACACACAGAAACACACACAGAAACACACACACAGAAACACACACACAGAAACACACACAGAAACACACACAGAAACACACACACAGAAACACACACACAGAAACACACACAGAAACACACACACAGAAACACACACACAGAAACACACACAGAAACACACACACAGAAACACACACACAGAAACACACACAGAAACACACACAGAAACACACACACAGAAACACACACACAGAAACACACACACAGAAACACACACACAGAAACACACACACAGAAACACACACAGAAACACACACACAGAAACACACACACAGAAACACACACAGAAACACACACAGAAACACACACACAGAAACACACACAGAAACACACACACAGAAACACACACAGAAACACACACAGAAACACACACACAGAAACACACACACAGAAACACACACACAGAAACACACACACAGAAACACACACAGAAACACACACAGAAACACACACACAGAAACACACACACAGAAACACACACACAGAAACACACACAGAAACACACACAGAAACACACACACAGAAACACACACAGAAACACACACAGAAACACACACACAGAAACACACACAGAAACACACACACAGAAACACACACACAGAAACACACACACAGAAACACACACAGAAACACACACACAGAAACACACACATACACACACACACAGAAACACACACAGAAACACACACACAGAAACACACACACAGAAACACACACACAGAAACACACACACAGAAACACACACAGAAACACACACACAGAAACACACACACAGAAACACACACAGAAACACACACAGAAACACACACACAGAAACACACACACAGAAACACACACAGAAACACACACACAGAAACACACACACAGAAACACACACAGAAACACACACACAGAAACACACACACAGAAACACACACAGAAACACACACAGAAACACACACACAGAAACACACACACAGAAACACACACACAGAAACACACACACAGAAACACACACAGAAACACACACACAGAAACACACACACAGAAACACACACAGAAACACACACAGAAACACACACACAGAAACACACACAGAAACACACACACAGAAACACACACAGAAACACACACACAGAAACACACACACAGAAACACACACACAGAAACACACACACAGAAACACACACAGAAACACACACACAGAAACACACACACAGAAACACACACACAGAAACACACACAGAAACACACACACAGAAACACACACACAGAAACACACACAGAAACACACACACAGAAACACACACACAGAAACACACACAGAAACACACACACAGAAACACACACACAGAAACACACACAGAAACACACACAGAAACACACACACAGAAACACACACACAGAAACACACACACATACACACACACACAGAAACACACACAGAAACACACACACAGAAACACACACACAGAAACACACACACAGAAACACACACAGAAACACACACACAGAAACACACACACAGAAACACACACACAGAAACACACACAGAAACACACACACAGAAACACACACACAGAAACACACACAGAAACACACACACAGAAACACACACACATACACACACACACAGAAACACACACACAGAAACACACACACAGAAACACACACACAGAAACACACACACAGAAACACACACAGAAACACACACACAGAAACACACACAGAAACACACACACAGAAACACACACAGAAACACACACACAGAAACACACACAGAAACACACACACAGAAACACACACAGAAACACACACACAGAAACACACACACATACACACACACACAGAAACACACACAGAAACACACACAGAAACACACACACAGAAACACACACAGAAACACACACACAGAAACACACACAGAAACACACACACAGAAACACACACACAGAAACACACACACAGAAACACACACACAGAAACACACACAGAAACACACACACAGAAACACACACACAGAAACACACACACAGAAACACACACAGAAACACACACACAGAAACACACACACAGAAACACACACAGAAACACACACACAGAAACACATACACAGAAACACACACAGAAACACACACACAGAAACACACACACAGAAACACACACAGAAACACACACACAGAAACACACACACAGAAACACACACAGAAACACACACACAGAAACACACACACATACACACACACACAGAAACACACACACAGAAACACACACACAGAAACACACACACAGAAACACACACAGAAACACACACACAGAAACACACACACAGAAACACACACACAGAAACACACACAGAAACACACACAGAAACACACACACAGAAACACACACACAGAAACACACACACATACACACACACAGAAACACACACAGAAACACACACACAGAAACACACAAACAGAAACACACACACAGAAACACACACAGAAACACACACAGAAACACACACACAGAAACACACACACAGAAACACACACACAGAAACACACACTGACATCACGCCTTCATGAAGTTAAAATGTCTAAAGTTCCATTTGTGCCATAAAAACGTCGACATGTTTCTGCATGTCGACGTTATAAAACATTTGTTTGTGATCAACTCTGAATTTCACGGGAAGATTCACAAAATCTAAAACAGTAATTTGTCATTGAGTTGTTTTTTTTTTTTAAACCTGTAAATTTATTTGAACTTTGAAAGAATCGTAATTTTTAGTTCGAAGTCGTTTTAAAGTCAACAAATCTGTAAATTTCACAGTTTAATTCACGTCAATGTTAGAAAAGTTCTCACACATGTTGCACTTTAATAACGTTTTATTATGATGTTAAAGTTACGTTCAGTCTGCAGTTTTTCCTTCTTCTGTTATTGTCATTAAATATAAAACAGATTCAACCAAAACACACGCAAGAACTTGTACTCATTTTTACTGGAAATTTAGAAATGCAATTTATTTTATTTAACAATCAACGAATCTCTGATGATTCAAATGTGAGAAAGTCTCAGAAATTCACAGATTTTTATCACCACAGAAATGTAACTTTAGTTTTAACAATCAGGACTCTTGTTGTGTTTGAACCTCATGCGCGTCGATGAGTTTCTGCTGCCACCTGCTGGTCGCCTGCAGCAGCTGCACGCTTACAAACTGTCCTCAAATCACGTGATTAACAGTTTCTGCTGGAAATGATTTAAACTTCAGTTCACTGAAAATCAAAGATCTGATCAACCTTAAAAAGCAGCTCCTAAAAAACATAAAAAATAATCTAGTTTCGTGTGAATTAATTTAAATAAAGTTTTAAACAGTCGACTCTATGACTCTTTTTATTTCTTGTTTTTGATTTAGTCTTATAGAACTGGAGTGGGTTTACCTGTCTTTACTACAGGTTTATTTTTGTCTTCCATGTCTGATTACATTTTTCTAATAAAAAATGATTAAGTTATCTTTTTTATTTTTTGTTATAATTTATAAATTTTTCCTTCTTCACACCTCCAATTCCACCAATTTGAGACTCGAGCTGAGTGAACACGTCATCAATAATAAATCCTCAGGCTGTTGTTTGTGGCTGTAATGAACACTGCAGCCTGCAGGGGGCGCCATCTGACTGACTTTAATGAGATGAGCAGCAGGAGTTCTTAAAACTTTATTATGCCTGCACAATCTGGTCATACAGAAGGTTAACATATCAAACAGCTCCACTTTAATCACTCATCCACTTTGATGCAGATCAAATGTTTCTGTAATATCTGTTGGTTTCAACATTCACTAATAAACAGGATGTTTCACTTCACTTCCTTCTGTGGTAAAAAATATCTAACTCGTGACATCAGTTTGTTTTTTCTCTGAAAAATGAATTCAGGTAAAAGACGAACGTCGCCATCAGCTGCTCAACAATAAGACCATTTTCTGTCAAAGAAAATAACGAGAGGAGAAAAAAAACCGTCTGAGAATAAATAAAAAGAAAGTATTTGTTAAAGTCACAGCAGTTTGTCCCGAACCGCCGACACCACTGCAGCTTTCTGGGGGAACGTCGTCCCAGGTTCGACCCGAAGGAGGAAACTTCAACCCACGAAGTCCTGAAGCTGTGGAGGAACTTCAGTGAAGTCAGATGAGTGTGAAGGAAGTGAGACAGAAGAAAGAGTGAACCGTCGCCCAGACCAGGAGGTCAAAGGTCACCGTGGAGACGCCGCAGAGGACGGACGTAAGGTCGTGAGGAGGCGGTGTGTCCTACGGGACGGTGACGTGGAAGGGGCTGCCGGGGACGTTGTCGTCGCCCCACTTGACGATGAGGATGTAGGCGCCCTGCTCTTTGACCGTGTACGTCACGTTGTACATGCGGCCGCCCGTGTGTTTGACGTACACCTCCTCGCACGGCGTCTTCGGCCCGTGGACGCCCACCATCAGCATGTTGGTGCCTGCGGAGCCGGAAGAAGAAATGTCGGTGGAACGAACGTCCCGAGAGACCAACTCGTCTCGGAAGGCTTTTTTTCTCACCTGCTTTGCTGCAGTCGACGGTGAACGTGTTCTTCTGGCCAACGAAGGCCTTCGACAGGCCGGCGCCCCGCGAGATCACTTTACTGGCGTCAGAGGAGAACTTGGGCAACGAGGCAAAGGCCCCGCCCACCGCCGACGACTTGGTGACGGTTTCCACGAGGACGGACGACGTCTCGTGGAGACTGTGTCCGCCGGAGAGACGAGGTCCTGGAAAAAAGATTCACAGAGACATCGGTTAGGTTTCTCTAAAAGTATGTGGACATCCGTCGTCCTCAGTGGGAGGAATTAACGGGATTTATTATCTGCAGGTGAACTAAACTTCTGTGAGGTCACAGTGACCTTCGACCTCCAAGTTCCAAACAGTCCATTCTAGAGTCCAAGTGAACATTTGTACCAAATTTGCAGGAATTATTTGAAGTTTGACTGGACTGCTGCTGTTGGACTTTTATCCTGAAGGACATTCATTTCCCCTGATGCATGGTGCAGGGCGTTGTCATGACGCCCAAAACTAATGTGGTCACATCAGTAGTTCGCTCTGATTCAAGTTTTCATAAACAAGTTTGGAATTCGATAATCAGATTTTTAGTTTCAGAAAGTTCAGGTCAGGTCCTTGAAACTTGATGAGTCGTCAGTTTAAACTGGTTTTAAAAGCAGATCTGTTTGTTTTTTCTCTTTTGTTGAAATCTTTGATCTCATTTGATGTTTTTCAGTTCATGATGTCGCTGCATTGTTTTCTGTGACATCAGTTTGAATGGTGACTGAGGAGAGACCCACTGAACCGAAAGACTGTTGGACTCCAGCAGGAGGATCTGCTTCTCCCTGACCGGGTCGTGGCTCGGCCCGTTCTGGTCCCGGTCCAACAGCCGGTGCCAGACGTTCCTGTGTAGTACTCCGGGCTAAATTAAGTCACATATTTTCCGTCGGTCAGACTGTTAACTCTCCATCAAATAGGAGGCCGGATTTATCTGGTTGGTATTTATTGCTCAGCTGCAGCGGGTTTATTCCTGGTTCTGACTCTTCTGCCACTGAAGGTAACAGAACCAGGAACCTGCAGGTCCACCGACCCACCTGAGACTTTGGCCTTGAAGGGGCTGCCCACGATGTGCTGGGGTCCTCCGTACTTGATGGAGATCAGGTAGCTCCCGGGAGCCATCGGTGTGTAGGACACCTGGTATCCTTCAGGACACTCCTGGCAGTCCATCTTCACTTTGGATGGGCCGTCGATGGTCACCGACAGAGCGCCGGAACCGGCGTTACACGTGTTCACGATGAAGTCCGATGCCACGCCTGAACAAGGAAACACCAACACCCGTTAGAGTCCGCTTCATTAATGCCTTTTAAAAGAAGGAGTTTCTTTATTGTTAATGTGTACCGGTGGTTCCTCCCTCCAGACCCGGTCCGAAGGCCGACACCATCCCCGGATCTCCGACCTGGCCCGGTTCCCCCACTCGGATCTTGAAGGGGCTGCCGGGGACGTGGCTGCCATTGAAACGAACATCTATCGAATGAACACCGTTCTCCCGCGGGACGAATCGGATCGCATGTTGATCTGCAGGAACACGTAGAGTCATAACAATTATTACTATATATATATATATATATATATATATATATATATATATATATATATATATACTCCATATACATATACTCCATATATGTATATATTCCATATATATATATATACACTCCATATACATGTACTCCATATACTCCATATATATATATATATATATATATATACTCCATATAGATACATATACTCCAGGAAATCTAAAAAATTAACGCAATTTTAAACAAGCTCTGCAGATTTTGTAATTTTACAGGAATTCATTTTCAATTTCAAGGAAAAAATTATTTTCCTCAATCTGCAATTTTTTCTAATTAACTAGTTTCTTGCTTTCCGTTTTAAGATCAATAATCAGGACGTTGTTTTGTTTGTGGTTATTGTCATCGTTCAGTTTCAGTTTTAGTTTCAGGGCGTTAAAATGGATTCAGATCATCTTGATAAACATCCACGTCAAGCTGTGTGTCGTCTGCATATCGGTGAATAACAGTCGTATTAATAAATGCTGACGTGTCCTGGAAACATGAGATTCTTAAAACCAGAGGACCCAGACTGGAGCCTGGTGGTTCTCCAGAACCTTCCTCCTCTCTTACCGCCGTCCAGCTCGGTGATGTAACACTCCTCCATGGCTCCAGACGGCGTGTGGATCTTGGCATCGATCACACCTCGAGCTCCGTTCAGCTGCACGGCGAAGGACGCCTCCTGACCCACCTTCAGACCCATCTCCTGATGACGAGGATATTTATACAGTTCAAGTTCATCAGAAGACAGATGAAATATAAAAAGACGCCCAGGATACAGAGCTGCAGTTAAAACAGGAAACTGAGACGTAAATACAGAAATAGAAGTGTCAGTGGTTCAGAAATAAACCTTTAATCCAGTCGAGGACGCGTCAGAAGGTTTAATGAGGACAGACTTCATGTATTCTGAAAGCTCAGCTGACCGTAGAATCAGAATCAGACTCAACGTGGATTCAGAGGTTTTCTGACCTGCAGGCTAGTGATGGTGAGGCGGCGAGCGTCGTCCGACAGCGTGGCGATCGGCACGATGAAGGGCGAGTCGGGGATGTGATCGTCGTTGAACTTAATGGAAACCTCATAATCACCTGAATATTATGGGACATTTTATATTAGTGTTGAATCACTGACGTCTGCTGCAGCTCTTCATCGCTGTGGTGTTCCTCAGGGATCCACTCTGGGCCCACTGTCGCTTCTAACATATGTGTTTCTAACACGTGTTTCTAACATGTGTTTTTAACATACATGTTTTTAAACATACGTGTTTCTAACACGTTTCTAACGTGTTTCTAACGTACATGTTTTTAACATGGGTGTTTCTAACACGTGTTTTTAACGTGTTTCTAACATCTGTGTTTCTAACATACATTTTTAACATACATGTTTTTAACATACGTGTTTTTAACATATGTGTTTCTAACACATTTCTGACATATGTTTGTAACATACGTGTTTCTAACATACCTGTTTCTAACATGTGTTTCTAACATACATGTTTCTAACATACCTGTTTCTAACATACATGTTTCTAACACGTTTCTAACACGTTTCTAACATACATTTCTAACATACCTGTTTCTAACATACATGTTTCTAACATACATGTTTCTAACATACGTTTCTAACATACATGTTTCTAATATACGTTTCTAACATACAGTGCATCCGGAAAGTATTCACAGCGCTTCACTTTTTACACATTTTGTTATGTTACAGCTTTATTCCAAAATGGATTAAATTAATTTTTTTCCTCAAAATTCTACACGCAATACCCCATAATGACAAAGTGAAAATAGTTTGTTTAAAATTTTTGCAAACCTATTAAAAATAAAGAACGAAAATATAACACGTACATAAGTATTCAGTCTTTGCTCAATACTTTGTTGAAGCACCTTTGGCAGAAATTACAGCCTCAAGTCTTTTTGAGTATGATGCTATAAGCTTGGCTCCTATTCTTGGGCAGTTTCTCCCGTTCTTCTTTGCAGGACCTCTCAAGCTCCATCAGGTTGGATGGGGAGCGTCGGTGCTCAGACATCTTCAGATCTCTCCAGAGATGTTCAATCAGGTTCAAGTCTGGGCTCTGCCTGGGACACTCAAAGACATTCACAGAGTTGTCCCGAAGACACTCCTTTGTTATCTTGGCTGTGTGCTTCGGGTCGTTGTCCTGTTGGAAGATGAACCTTCGCCCCAGTCTGAGGTCCAGAGCGCTCTGGAGAAGGTTTTCATCAAGGATGTCTCTGTACATCACTGCATTCATCTTTCCCTCCATCCTGACTAGTCTCCCAGTTCCTGCTGCTGAAAAACATCCCCACAGCATGATGCTGCCACCACCATGCTTCACCGCAGAGATGGTATTGGCCAGGTGATGAGCAGGTTCTTGGTCACCTCCCTGACTAAGGCCCTTCTCCCCCGATCGCTCAGTTTGGCCGGGCGGCCGACTCTAGGAAGAGTCCTGGTGGTTCAAACTTCTTCCATTTACGGATGATGGAGGCCACTGTGCTCATTGGGACCTTCAATGCTGCAGACATTTTTCTGTACCCTTCCCCAGATCTGTGCCTCGATACAATCCTGTCTCGGAGGTCTACAGATGATTCTTTGGACTTCATGTCTTGGTTTGTGCTCTGACATGTCAACTGTGGGACCTTATATAGACGTGTGTGTCTTTCCAAATCATGTCTAATCAACTGAATTTACCAGGTGGACTCCAATCAAGTTGTAGAAACATCTCAAGGATGATCAGTGGAAACAGGAAGCACCTGAGCTCAATTTTGAGTGTAATGGCAAAGGCTGTGAATACTTATGTACATGTGACTTCTTCGTTTTTATTTTTAATAGATTTGCAAAAATTTCAATTTTTTTTTTTTATTTCACTTTGTCATTATGGGATATTGTGTGTAGAATTTGTAGGGAAAAAATGAATTTAATCCATTTTGTAATAAGGCTGTAATATAACAAAATGTGGAAAAAGTGAAGCACTTTCCGGATGCACTGTACATGTTTCTAACATACGTTTCTAACATACCTGTTTCTAACATACGTGTTTCTAACACGTGTTTCTAACATACATGTTTCTAACATACATGTTTCTAATGTGTTTTTAAACAAATTTTAACAATTTAATCCATTTTTACAAGAAACTTCTCTTCCTATAACATCATATCACTTTAAATATAAAAATTGTATATCATTAAAATGAACTTTTAATGTTTGTGACAGAATAAGTTGGTTAACAACATCGTTCCATATAACAATAAAAGGTAGTGGAGCCAGACTGGAACCTTGTGGAAAAAATACTTACTGTGTTTAAAAATATAAACGTAATGATGTGAAGTGAAACTATAGTCACATTTAATGGCTCAGTCAAAAGTCCATTTATTGATTTTGGTTTATAGTGTTTTATCTCCCTGTTAACGTTCCTCTGGTCTAAATGGGTCTGAAGTCAAATCTGGGATCTGCAGTCTGTATTTGAGTTTGTGTTTTCATGTTCGTACCTGGCTCTTGGACCACGTAGGCGACCCCACAGGATCCGTCCTTCCTGTCTTCAAAGGTTATCTCGGCCTTGCTGGGTCCCTCCACGGCGATGGACAGCCCTCCGGCACCGGCCTCTCGGGTCCAGATACTGAACTCAGCTGCAAAACAAACAGGTTTAAATGACAGCGAGTGGTCGGAGCTGCAGTTCCTCCAGCAGAGGGAGGGGGCGCTGAGGAGCACCACAGGAAGTCTTCAAACCGTCCAGCCCACCTGGGATCCCGGCGACGCCCCGGTCCAGTCCGGTCCCTCCCGCCCGGACCTTGTGGGCCCCGCCCTCCCCCAGTGGCCCCACGGTGAACAGGAAGGGGCTCCCGGGGACGTGCTGGCCGCGGTACTTCACGCTGACGGTGTGTGGGCCCATCTCCTGTGGGACGAAGCGCACGCTGTAGGTGCTGTCCTCTCCTCGGATGATCTCCGCCTCCTCTGTCTTCCCGCCGGGACTCGTCACATGAGCCGTCATCTCCTGGTTTCCTGCCTCACCTGAGAACAGGAAGAAGATTGAGGAAGGCGGACGTGGATCAGAAGATTTGGGATGATTTGATTCTGATACTGAGTGTGAGTTGTTTCATGCACCGAGAACTCAGAACCAAACTGTTAATGTCTCATGAATCCACTGCAGACCAGCACATCAGTCAACTTAAACAAAAACCTGCGTTTAAATGAATGATTTTCTGTCTTTATCAGATAAAATGAGGTTTGGAGTTCCTCAGGGAACCAAACTGGGTCCTCTTTTCTTTTTATTTCACTGTTTGTTTGTGACACATACAGTCAACGGAATTACATTTTTAATAAATAGTTGGAGCAGTTGTAATTATTACTAAAAATAAACATTTGATCAATAGTTTGTGAGCTGCCGTTTTAAAACGTTTTTTTTTGGCCGTCGCCATCTTGCTACTTTGGAGCCAGAAGTGAACATATTTGGATGAGCTGGGGAGGAGCTACAAAACACTATGCCCCGCCCACCTATACTTGACTGCACCACAGGCCTGTCAATCAGTGCTTTTTGAATGGGAGTCTGTTGGAGCCATCCCCTAGTGGCCCTCAGTGGTACTATACTTTAAAGTTTCACTATTCAGACCGGGAGACTTCGCACATTTTTACGTACAGTTTGTAGTTTGGGTTGAAGACAACACTGCCACCACCTGGTCAGACTGCGTCATACTTCATCCTTTATAACGTTCAAACCGGAGTTATTACCGACATCGAGATAAAAACATATTTTCAAAACCTCTTCTGACATTTTTACAAACAGGAACCAGTTTGTGGAGCAGCAGGAGTGCAGTGTTACAGAAGGGGAGGAGTCACAGGATGTTAGAGAGCCAAACACACAAACACACACACACATGCACCCACACACACACGCACACATACATGCACGCACACACACACACACACACACACACACACACACACACAGACACAGACACACACACACACACACCGTCCTGCAGCGGCGGTCGGCTGCCCGCCGGCATCCCGCTGAACCCTCCCAGACTGTCCCGTCCCAGGAAGTCTCCGAAGACGTCCCTGAAGGGATCTCCTCCGACCTGGGTGCTCTCCTCCACACGGACTTCCCGCTTCGTCTCGCCCGCCCGCGTCTTGCTGATCTCCGTCCGTTCGGTGCGTGTGTACGTGTGGCTGCTGCGCGTGAACGTCCGGGTCAGACGCTCCTGAGCCGACACCATCTGAAACCAATTTCCTACGACCGGGAGGAGACGCAGAGGAGATACAGGGGGAGGACAGAGGAGACACAGGGGGAGGACAGAGGAGACACAGGGGGAGGACAGAGGATGTGAAGAGGAGGAAGCAGGGAGGACGGATGCAGGCGGGGTGGACAAAGCGGTGATGTCACAGCTCACCTGGGATTTTGAGGTTGAGGTCGCAGGTGCTGCCCACGGTGGCGATGGAGGGAGCCTGACGCCTCCTGGTGATGCTCTCCTTCATCCGGCCTTCACCCAGAACCTTCACCGTGAACGGACTTCCTGTTCACACACACACACACACACACATACAACTTCCTCATCACCATCATCATCACCATCATCATAACCATCACCATCATGACCATCACCATCATCACCGTCATCGTCGTCATCATCACCATCACCATCATCATCATCACCATCATCATCTCCACCATCATCATCATCACCATCATCACCACCATCATCATCATCATCACCATCATGACCATCACCGTCATCACCGTCATCGTCGTCATCGTCGTCATCATCACCATCATCATCGTCACCATCATCACCATCACCATCACCATAACCATCATCACCACCACCATCACCATCATCATCATCATCACCATCACCATCACCACCATCATCACCATCACCATCATCATCATCACCATCATCATCATCACCACCATGACCATCACCATCACCATCACCATCATCACCATCATCACCATCACCATCATCATCATCACCATTACTACCATCATCACCATCACATCATCATAACCATCACCATCACCATCACCGTCACCATCATCATCACCATCACCATCACCGTCACCATCACCATCATCACCATCATCACCACCATCATCATCATCACCATCACCACCATCATCACCATCACCATCATCACCACCATCATCATCATCATCATCACCATCATCATCATCATCACCATCACCATCATCACCACCATCATCATCATCACCATCATCATCATCACCACCATGACCATCACCATCACCATCATCATCATCACCATCACCATCACCGTCACCATCACCATCACCATCATCACCATCATCACCATCACCATCATCATCATCACCATTACTACCATCATCACCATCACATCATCATAACCATCACCATCACCATCACCGTCACCATCATCATCACCATCACCATCACCGTCACCATCACCATCATCACCATCATCACCACCATCATCATCATCACCATCACCACCATCATCACCATCACCATCATCACCACCATCATCATCATCACCATCATCATCATCACCACCATGACCATCACCATCATCACCATCATCACCACCATCATCACCATCACCATCATCATCATCACCATTACTACCATCATCACCATCACATCATCATAACCATCACCATCATCACCACCATCATCACCATCACCACCATCACCACCACCACCATCACCATCACCATCATCACCATCTTCACCGTCACCATCACATCACCATCACCATCATCATCACCATCACCACCACCACCACCATCACCATCACCACCATCATCACCATCACCATCATCACCACCATCACCATCACCATCACCACCATCATCACCATCACCATCACCATCATCACCATCTTCACCGTCACCATCACATCATCATCACCCTTCACATCATCATCATCACCACCATCACCACCACCATCACCACCATCACCATCATCACCACCATCACCATCATCACCATCACCATCACCATCATCACCATCACCATCACCACCACCACCATCACCATCACCACCATCATCACCATCACCACCATCACCATCATCACCATCACCACCACCACCATCACCATCACCACCATCATCACCATCACCATCATCACCACCATCACCATCACCATCACCACCATCATCACCATCACCATCACCATCACCATCATCATCATCATCTTACCAGGTACGTGCTGGTCGGCGAACTTGATGTTGATGATGTAGTTTCCCGGTTCTGTTGGACAGTAGGTAACTTTACAGGTTCCGTCCTCCACGTCCTCACAGTTGATGTCGACCTTACTGGGTCCTTCGATGGACAGACCAAGACCTCCGTAACCTACCAATGACACACACGATCACACCGCGATCCTCCAACGTGAAGACGAGCGGTGGTCCGAGTCCTCACCGGCGTTCCTGGTGTCCACGATGAACTCGGCCACCTCGAAGGTGTGCCCCTCCACCAGACCCTGGCCGTACACCTGCACCTTGCTGGCGTCTCCGATCTCCGACTGCCCCACCATGATCTTAAATGGGCTGTTGGTCACGTGTTTGCCGTTCTTCTTCACGCTCACCACGTGTTCGCCCACTTCCTTCGGCGTGAAGGAGATTCCTGCAGACGCACCAACACAAATCAGGAGACGATTTTCTACTCCGGTTTCATCGGCCGAAGATTTGCTCTAACGGAGACCGAGTCTGGTCCCTGGTACGAGTCGAGGTAGGGGTCCAGATCTAGGTACGGGTCCAGATCCGAGTCCTGAACTACTTCCTGTGACTGTCAGGTAAATTTACTGATCAACGATGGGCGGACGTTTTTGTTGATCATTGATTTTAAAAAGAAACATTCAAATGACAAACATTTAATACGAGCTTTAACTTCGTGGTTATTAAGTAGCCTGAAATCTAGAAGGACCTCCTCCCACCGACGTCGCTATGGTAACCAATGTTTGTTTTTTCAGTCGACCAGTCGAAGTCGTTAGTTGACCAAAAAAAATTAAAGCTGAGAAACAGTAGAAACTAGTAGAAACAGTAGAAACTAGTAGAAACTAGTAGAAACAGTAGAAACTAGTAGAAACAGTAGAAACAGTAGAAACAGTAGAAACTAGTAGAAACAATAGAAACTAGTAGAAACTAGTAGAAACAGTAGAAACTAGTAGAAACAGTAGAAACAGAATCAGTAGAAACTAGTAGAAACTGTAGAAACTAATAGAAACAGTAGAAACTAGTAGAAACAGTAGAAACAGTAGAAACAGTAGAAACAATAGAAACTAGTAGAAACAATAGAAACTAATAGAAACCGTAGAAACGGACCAATGTGCCGGTTCAGCAGCCTCTTCAGCAGACACGGCTCCTCGTGGCCTGACGGTGCTCTGATCGTTGCCGTCAGGCTGCTCAGGTCCGTCTCCGTGATCTTCAGCGAGACGTCCGTTGCCGTGCCGACGTTGAGCTGAGACATCCTCATGGAGTCGTTACCTGGAGATCGAACACAACGACGACACGGATTAATACGATAGAAGTAGTTTGGTGTAAACTAACAGTTTACAAGTTGACTGAATTCAATCAGAAACATTTGACATGAATAAATATTTTTTTTAGTAAATAACAGAAATAACTGAATTAAACTGAAGGGAAATAAACAATAATAATAATAATAATAATAAACATCCTCTAATAAAGAGGAACGTTCACATGAAGATAAAACAGCATCATCTGCATATCGTTCGATAAACGTCATGAAAACATATGAAGTTACTGAGGAGAAAAACACACTTTATAAAACTGGATTTCTTTTTTCAGAGAATTCTTTTCTTATTTAAACATTTGTAAAAGAGAATGCTATTTTTTTAAAGAAAAAGCTTTGAGGAGTTTTGGATTGAACAGGTGAGCTGAGCTGAAGAGACGTTTGTGATCTGGAGCAGCGCCTGGTACCCGGAGCGCCTGGTACCCGGAGCGCCCGTACCGGTGATCTTGGCACTAAACGGGCTGCCGGCGATGTGCTTGTCGTCAAACTTGACGATGATGTTGTAGTCGCCCGCTGCGGTCGGCAGGAAGGACACCGTGCATGTCCCGTCTTTGTTGTCCTTACAGCTGATCTCAGCTTTGGACGGACCTTCAACCGCCAGAGACAAACCGCCTGGAAACACAAAGATCTTATTTATTAAATACTTATGTGTTTCTTAAATGAACAGATTTGTTGTTTTAGGTTCAGCTGAGTCAGGATTTCGTGTTTTTAATTCCCATGGAAACACATGATCTCTAATGTAGTTCTGTTCTTTAATGCATTTGTTGCAAAACTCTTTTTTTATGTGTCCGTAAGAAGAAACTGTTTGATTGAATAATAAATACTTGTTAGAAATGATTTATTAAATGATTTTAAGAGATGAATAGTAATAATATTTGTAAGGCTGATCTGTGGTGTTGGAACCTTCTCCGGCGTCCTTGGTAACGATGGTGAACGTGGCCGGCCGGTTCACCGTGCCATGGCTCAGACCGGGACCGTACGCCGTCACGTGACCGCTGTTAATGGCGTCGACGTAGAACTGCAGCGGACTTCCTGTCAGATAGAAAACACAAGAGGAATCTCTGAACAGCCGCCATGTTTCATGATGTCATCACAGCTCAAACATTTCACATCAGATGTTTGAATCCAGCTTCGATGAACGAGACGATCTAAAGGTCAGAAACACGTCTGAATCTTCCTGAAGTCAAACTGTTCGCAGACGAAACTCTGATCTTTGTTTCAGAACTCAGAGACTCCAGACAGGAGGTCTATCTGGCACCTGGTCTACCTGGGACCTGGTCCATCTGGGACCTGGTCTACCTGGGACAGGGTCTATCTGGGACCTGGTCTACCTGGGACAGGGTCTACCTGGGACCTGGTCTATCTGGGACCTGGTCTATCTGGCACCTGGTCTACCTTGAACGTGGTCTACCTGGGATGGGGTCTATCTTGGACGGGGTCTACCTGGGACAGTGTCTACCTGGTACGGGGTCTACAAGGGACCTGGTCTACCTGGGATAGGGTCTACCTGGGACGGGGTCTACCTGGGACCTGGTCTACCTGGGACGGGGTCTACCTGGTACCTGGTCTACCTGGCACCTAGTCTACCTAGGACAGGGTCTACCTGGGATGTGGTTTGCGTCGTATTTGATGTCCATCTCGTGGAGGCCCCGCTCCGTTGGCGAGTACTTCACGGTAACGGTTCCGTCCTTGTTGTCGGTGATGTGAGGATGAGCCGTTTGACCCGATGGCATCCGGACTTCCCCTGGAGGACAGAACAGGAACAGCAGGTAACCTGTCACAGCTACCGCTGGTGGCCGGTGCAATCTGACATTCTGCTGATATTCAATATTTTCTTCCATATTTACACTCAAACTGAATTGAAGTGTTTTCGTACCAAAGTTTCAGGGTTGCGTAACTCAAGGCGCCTTAAAGGTCTTAATGTAAATCAGTTCATTTCGATTTCAAAGATTATTTTTCATCATTTTCTTTCCACAGAATTTCTGAAGGAAATTGAGCTTTTAAAAATCATGATTAAAAGAATATGATAAAAAAAATAGTTTTTATGATACATCTTTTATTCTAATTTTAGGTTTTTTTTTATTTACATAATAATGACACTCATTTATTTTTTCAGAACAACATACTGAATATTTTCAGGCTTTTATGAACCGCAGAACATTTTAACACGAACTGAAACAACAATGACTTTAAAAGTATTTTTAAATTTGATCAATAAAAGTGAATCAAATCAGCTCCAGTACGGTAACACGCCACTCACCCATATAAATATATAAATATAACCTCCCTCATACAGAACTGATGTGATTCATCATTATAAATACCTTCAGTATGTCTGTGTGCTGTTTTGTCTGTATATATTAAAATTATAATAATAAATACAAATATTTAAACACAAGTCTCACCTGTGATCTCTCCTTTCTGCACCGTGAAGGGAATCACCAGACTGAAGGGACGCAGCACCGGCTCCATCCCGTCTATCGGGCTGATCGGATCATCGGTGGCCTGAACCACAGCCAGGGGGGCGGAGTTAGTGACATCATACTGGGAACTCTGGCAGCTTGTCCGGATATTAAATACTAATACTAACTACTAACTATTACTTATATTATTATTATTAATAATAATAATATCAATAATAATATCAAATGCCTTTAAAAAAATACAAATAATAAAATAAAATGATAGAAACAACTTAATATTTAAACAAACTTAACCCCCCATGCAGATGAAACATGCAGCACCATGCTGAGCCAAAAAAATAATCAATCAGTGAATCTGGGTTGTTATTGACTGTTGGTCAGAAAACACTGCAGTGATGAAGTGGAGAGGAAGAGGAGAGGATGAAGAGAGGAAGAGGAGAGGAAGAGGAAGAGGAAGAGGAGAGGATGAAGATGAGGAAGCTGCAGCAGGTAAACAGCAGTGAGGATGAAGAGTGATAAACGTCGGTACCCATCGAGGGGAGAAGAACTGCTGCTGTGACTGAAGTTTGTCACACGGTTCTTCGATTATCGGCATCGTGTCACTCGCCTGACAGGGAAGAAGGTGCAGCGGTTAGGGAACAAACAAACAAACAAACATACAAACACAAACAAACAAACAAACACAAAGCTACACATGTGCACTGTTAGAAATACCAAACCAAACCAACCCAGATCTGACCCGACCAACCCAGCCCAACCTAAACCAAACCTACCTAAACCAAACCAAACCAAACCAACCTAAACCAAACCAAACCAACCCAACCCAACCCAACCCAACAAAACTAAACTAAACTAAACTAAACTGAACTGAACTGAACTGAACTGAACTAAACTAAACTAAACTAAACCAACCTAAACCAAACCAACCTAAACCAAACTAAACTAAACTGAACTGAACTGAACTAAACTAAACTAAACTAAACCAACCTAAACCAAACCAACCTAAACCAAACTAAACTAAACTGAACTGAACTGAAGTGAACTGAAGTGAACCAAACCAAACCAAACCAAACCAAACCAAACCAAACCAAACCATACTCACCACCACGTGGAACGGGCTGTTGGGGATGTTCTCCCCTCCAAACCGGATGGTGATGACGTACTTCCCGGGCTCCGGAGCCGTGTAATAAATATCGAACGTCCCGTCGGCGTTCTCCACCACGTCCACGTCCAACTCCGCCCCGTCCGGCGTCGACACCTTGCAGGTAACTTTCCCTTTCCCGGCAGCCTTTGCATCCACAGTGATGACTGTCTCCTCTCCGATCTGGATGGTCGGGCCGATACCTGAACCTGACAAGATGGATGCGTAAACCTCTAGCTCTACCTGTCAGTAACGTGTTCTATACAGTGGTGACTCGAAGACTAGAAGCGTTTACATCCTCAGCACCTGAACCACCTTTGGGTCGGTTCAGGTGCTCAGAAAGGTTCGTCTGCTCACCGAGTCCGTGACCTCCGATTGACACTGTAGGAGAACAAGAACAGAACCCGTCAACATGAGACACTTCCACCTGATCAAGTCTGATTGGTGGACAGAGGGCTGGTGGGCGGAGCCTGACCTGTGACCAGACACTTGCTGGCGTCCCCGGTGGGCAGGGCGTGGATCCGGTAAGGAGAGTACGGGATCTCATCTCCTCCGTACTTGATGGTGATGGTATACCGGCCTGTCATGTCCGGTACGTAGGACACCGTGTATGTCCCGTCCCGGTTGTCCCGGATGTTTGCCTTCTTGGGTTTTCCCTCCGGATCCTGGAGACACATGAACAGGAGGTCAACACAAAACAAGGACCTCTCGTACCGCCCCCTACTGGTCTCTGACCATCTGCCATCGAAAGGTACATTCAAAGTAACGGTGATTTTTAGGGAGCAAAGATGTGCCATTTCCATGGAAACAAGCTGCTAATAAACCAAAACTGAAGTCTGTATCAAACAGCCAACGAAGAGTACAAAGCCTCGATGGTGGCTGATGGTTGGAGAGTTGTTACATCCAGTTTACAATTCACACAGGATCTAACTATTCACTGCAGCGGGGGGAAGAGAGGGGGAGGGTTAGATGGAGGGATGGATGGAGGGATGGGTGGAGGGACGGAGGGACCGATGGACAGTTGGAGGGACGGGTGGCGGGACGGAGGGACGGCTGGAGGCAGGTTTACGTTACTGGTGAACTGAACACCACGAGTCCGTTAGCTCGTTAAACAAACTGAATGGAGTCAGTCCACATAGACCACAGAGGGGAAACGAAGGGGGCGGAGCCACAAAATACTGCAGGTAATTTTAACTTAAAGGGCTCACTGCTAATGAAGATCATATGATATGGTTGAAAGCTCCAGAACGTTTATAAATGGACCGTGTGGTGGATTTATATATTAACACATCATTTGGTTGAAAGCACCAGAACAGCCACTAAATGGTCCATTTGTCTGCAAAGGAATTACATCCAGACTTCAAAATAAAGCTGATGAACTTCCTGTGGTGCAGAACACAAAAACACCAGAAGAGATCTCTGATGATTTCCTTCTAAAATGATAAAAATAAAGACGTTTAAATTAATGAGGGGGGGTGGAAGGTGGTGGGGGATGCTAGATGTGAGATGAGGGGGCGGGGGGAGGGGGGAGTGCCGGCCTTACACAGCCTCGCTTCAGAATACTGAAGGGGGTGGTTCTCTTTACTATATGAGTCTCCCACACCCTCCTGCCCCAGTCCTCCACAGACACCGAGGCCTCCCGCCTGCACCTGTCCGGACCCTGCAGACACCAACAAGCCCGACGGGGTTCAATAATCAAAGTCACACACAGATCACAGTTGTCGCCTCTCCGTCAGTCCTTCAGCATCTCCGTCGATGACTCACCAGTATCTGAACGGTGAGCAGTCCCTCTCCGGCATCTCTGGCGTCGATGGTGAACTCCACCGGCAGACTGGCTGGAACGCCGGACGCGTTCAGACCCGGACCGCTGGCTCGGACCTTACTGGCATCGTGAGCCGGCAACGTCTTGATCTTAAAAGGGCTGAGAGAGGACGGTTTGTAAAGGTCAGAGGTCGACCGTTAGGGATCGGGACTTTCTCAGTAATCTCGTCAGCATCAACCTGCGGGGGACCTCCTGGTCGGCGAACTTCACGCACACCGTGTACGGACCGTCGTTGGCGGGGGTGTAGGTGACCGTGTGGGTACCGGCGCCGTTGTCTTTGATGCTGGTCGGCTCGGCGACACCTGATGACCAAACACAAGATGTTCACGAAGTAAACGACAGACCACAAACCAGGAAAAGTAGGCAAACGTAAACCGTGGGGGTGAATCTTAATCCTCCAAGAGGGGCTGGTTAACGTAGTGGGAGTCTTTCCATGACCTCAGTAGTTCAGGAATTCGTCGTCCTTTGAGGAATGTTGCCTGGAGTTAGAACTCGGTCGGACTAAAGGGTCTCGGGGTACGTTTTAGGCAAACCCAATCTCAAAGACCCGTCGGGACTCATCCTTGGGTCCAAACTGATAATAGGCAGGTCTGAATGGCGTTAGTATGATCTCAGGTGTGGGACGTTGTATCTTCAGGTAACTAGTAGGTATCAAACTCAGATCCCTCAGTTCAGCTGGACTCCCAGAATATGTGCCTCAGGCAGCATAATGTGTCACCTGTTGATATTATGTTTGTGGATATACGTCATTTGTTTGCCAGTAAATCTGGATTCGATTTTACGGCCTAAAATATGAACATGAACCAGATTTTTAAGTGACCCAATGGTCATGAATTCGGACTAAACTCCAAGTGTAAAAGAGGTCTAAAGCTGAAATCAGTAAACACTCCTTGGGGTCGTCCTACCCGTCGGCCCGTACAGCTGGACCTCCAGCAGCGCCACACCGGCCTTGCTGCTGTCCACAGTGAACGTCTGAGGAACGTGAGCTCGGACTCCGCTGCCAAGGCCGGGACCCGAACACCTCACCTTACTGGGATCCACCAGCTCTCGCACCGGGACACGAAACGGACTCCCTGCAGGACAAACAGAGGCGGGTGGACGTTAGTCGTTCCAAACCTGGACCATCAGAATGTGCAGAAGCCCAACCGACCAGGTGCACCTCTCACCGGGGATCGGCAGGCCTCCGAAGGTGATGTTAACATCGTATTCTCCGGGAGTGAAGGGGATGTACTCCACGCTGCAGCTGCCATCTTTGTTGTCCTTACACGACATCTTCGCCTCCGACGGACCCTCGATGGCGAGGCCGAGACCTCCGGTGCCGGCGCCTCTGAGGAGGAGACCGGGCGAACGAAACGGGAAGTTTGGGTGAATGAATCTTAAAACATTCAGATGTACGTGAGCTCGTTAACACTGAAGCTACAAGAGGAAGCAGAGAGATGAACCTGGTCTCCACAGTGAAGCGGTTGGACTTGTTCACCAGTCCTTCCTCCAGACCCGGACCGAAGGCTCGGACTCGACCCGGGTCACAACCCTCGGCCACCGACACGCTGAACGGACTCTGGGGCACCGAGACCTCATTGAAGAGGACCTCGATCAGATGCAGACCTGCAGACAGACGGCAGGTTTCTGACCTCACTAACTCGTCGCATCGTGACGTTTGTTAAATCACCTGTTTCCATAATAATAATGTTGCTTTGCTGCTTCGTGTGACGTTGAAGCTGCTGAATGAGATTCAGTCAGAGAATCTTCCTCCACGCTGACGAGTATTTCTGTCCAACAATGAGCTGCAGCAGGTCACACATCAATATCAAGGAAAAACCATCTGCTGCAGACAGACTGCAGCTATTAACCCCCCCATTACACACACACACACACACACACACACACACAGACACACACACACACACACACACACACAGACACACACTCATTCATGTTAACTGGTGAACGCTTGACGACACTTTTCATATTTCGTTCCAGTGAATGACAGAAACAGGAAATACGACAAATCATCAAGTGTCTCGATTTGAATCAGCTGTTTTGGTTCTTTCTGTTTTCCTGTTAAATTTTCGTTCTGGCCTGAAAACTCACATTTATGACTCTTACATGTTCAGTTCACGTTTATTCTGCAGGTTCATGATTCTGGTCATTTAAAAACAGGTTACCTGAATGTTAGCGCTGATTTTTACCACATAGCATGTTAACATTCCTTTAGCAGATTAATCATTTTAAACTGGTTGTTAGCATGCTAGGATACCTTTAACTGTACTAGCATTAGCATGCTATAATTTAGTTATGCTGTCTAAAAGTTAGGATGTTCATGAATTACTATCAAGCTAAGATTACCCTGTTAATGTGCGAGCATTAGCGTGTTATGCTTATATTTACTATCTAGCAAATTTGGTTGTACGACTATGACAACGAGGCATTTTATTCTCTTTATCTTTATCTAACTGTAGCAGCATGTTTACTGTTGGATATCTATCATGTAGCATTTAGTATGTTAGCAAACATACGTTAGCCTGTTAGCATGCTAGCCTAATTGAAAATCAAAACGAGGCCGGTTTAGACTCAACTGACTTCAGATGACTTCAGATGACCTGCATGCAGCCTCATGACTTTTAATTCAAAAAAGTTTCAATAAAGGTTTGAATTTAGCACATCTAGATGTAAAAATTCCATTAGCATGTTAGCTTACTCACGTTAGCATGTAGTTAATGAAAATATAGTCTTTTTTCACTGTAACATTGGTGTTGTTATAAGACGTTAACAGACTCGTAAACTACGTTAATATGTCCGTTGTTTGCTGATTTTCTGTGTATTTAAAGTCTTGACAGTTATTCCAGCAGGTTTCACTTTGACATTGTGAGGCTCGTTAACAGGATCTGTTATATTTCCACATTAGTAAGGAGTCGTCAACATAATTAAATCATGGTGCAAGTCTGAAGCCACAATTGTCTCCTTTTACAGCTGCGGCAGGAAAACAGACTTAATGGAAACCATAGGGAGCTTTATTTCACAATTCTGGTGTGTTGCAGTGGAAAACATCCATAAAGCAGCCGTTTCATTCAACCTGCTGACTGCAGCACTTTAAACAGTCCAGAACCAACAAGCTGGACCCTCACCGTCCTCATAGGCCGTGTACTCCACCCGGTAGGTCCCGTCTCCCTTGTCCGTGATGTAGGTGTCTGTGTTGGCGCCCGACGGGTTAGAGATGCCGGCTTTGATGTGGCTGCCGCCGCTCTTGTAGTGAGCTCGGGCATCCACCACGAAGTGTGTTGTGACCTCCCTGAGGACGCCTGAAGAGACGAGACACACGGAGACACGGGAGAAAACTCACATCCAACTAAAGTCAGGCAACCAACAAAAATGCCTGAAATTCATTTCAACATCACCACAGAGACCAGATTGACTTCCTATCAATCGCAGCAGGCCGTAGATGGATCCAGATTTGTCTTATCTATCACAGTACGGTTATGATTTCTTTTATTGTTGTCAAATTTGAATTATGGTTTTGTTTAAAAACTTCAGTGTCTTTTTGGTGAATGAAACAAAAAACTCAGCACAACGACTACATTCACTGATGACATGCTGCTTTAATTGTCTGAATTAAATTTTATTTAGAAAAAAACAAAAAACAGGCTACAACCCAAAACAGGAAAAGAAACGCAGAATGAGAAAAAGTAAAAGCTAAATATGCTGCTGGGAGTTTATTAACTGGTATAATTGTGTGTTGTGAAATTCAGGAGGCCAAAAATCAACCACAGAGACACGAGTCCAAATATTATGCAAACAGAACTCAGTTTCTACGATTCACACATCTGATTCATACAGTTTTTGTTGTTTATTAAAAGTTCCATTGTGGATGAGGAACCCTGAACTTGATGTATTAATTGAGACCAAACTGAATGAATGATATTTTGAAGGGCTGTTGTTTTCCAGTCAGATCTGTCTGGCAACAGACATTATTCTGGGTTTAGGTTTGATTACAGCAGGTAAAATAAGTATTGAACACGTCACTATTTTTTTTGTACATATATTTCCAAAGGTCCTATTGACATTAAACTTTCCCCAGATGTTGGTAACAACCCAAATAATCCATACATACAAAGAAACCAAAACAAATAAGTTCAGAAATTAAGCTATGTGTAATAATGTGAAATGACCCAGGATAAAAGGTATTGAACACATGAAGAAAGGGAGATGCAAAAAGACAACAGCTGAAATCTGTCAGTAAATAGAAAGTGATCCGGTCCCTTATCAGTGCAAATTAATATCAGCTGGTTCAGTCCCAACTGATGACCTATAACAAGGTGTCTCATTACCAAGGTGTCACACAAGAAACATCTCATGATGGGTGAAACCAAAGATCTCTCAAGACCTTCACAACCTTATTGTTGCAAAACATACTGATGGCGTTGGTTACAGACACATTTCTAAACTTCTGAATGTTCCAGTGAGCAGCGTTGGGGCCGTAATCCGGGAGTGGAAAGAACATCATTTCACCATAAACTGGCCACGACCAGGTGCTCCTCGCAAAATTTCTGACAGAGGAGTGAAAAGAATTATCAGAAGAGTTGTCCAAGAGACAAGGACCCTTATGGAGAGCTTCAGAAAGACCTGGAAGTAGCAGGTACAGTTGTTTCAAAGAAAACAATAAGTAATGTACTCAACCGCCACCACGGCCTGTCTGCACGCTCACCACGCAAGACTCCATCGCTGAAGAAAAAGCATGTTGGAGCTCGTTTAAAGTTTGCTGCACAACATTTGGACAAGCCTGTGAAATACTGGGAGAATATAGTCTGGTCAGATGAGAGCAAAATTAACTCTTTGGATGCCATAATACACCATGTTAGGAGGACAACACTGCACATCACCCTAACAACGCCATACCAACAGTAAAGTCTGGAGGTGGGAACATCATGGTGTGAGCTGCTTTCAACATGACCTACTGGAAAACTTCACAGAATTGAAGGAAGGATGAATGGAAAAATGTATCGAGACATTCATGATAAAAATCTGCTGCCATCCACCAGGATGATGAAGATGAAATGAGGGTGGACATTTCAGCAGGACAATGATCCCAAACACAGCCAAGGAAACTCTCATCGGTTTCAGAGAAAGAAAATAAAGCTGCTAGAACGGCCCAGTCGATCACCTGACTTCAACCCAATTGAAAATCTATGGAAAGAAGTGAAGATCAGAGTTCATAAAAGAGGCCCACAAACCTTCAAGATTTGAAGACTGTTTGTGGAAGAATGAGCCAAAATCACACCTGAGCAACGCAGACGACGAGTTTCTCCATACAGGAGGCGTCTTGAAGCTGTCGTTACCAACGAAGGCTTTTGTACGAAGTATTAAATGAATATCAGTAAGCGTGTTCAATACTTTTTCCCTGTGTCATTTCACATTATTACACATAACTTAATTTCTGAACTTATTTGTTTTGGTTTCTTTGTATGTATGGATTATTTGGGTTGTTACCAACATCTGGGGAAAGTTTAATGTCAATAGGACCTTTGGAAATATATTTACTGAGAAAAATGGAGACGTGTTCAAGACTTATTTTACCCGCTGTATATGAACCCAGTCCTATCTGGACTCACCTCTGGGCTCCACTCCCGGTCCATAGACCTTCACCCCGCTGGTGTCCACCGCCGGGTCCACCTGCAGGCGGGCGGGGAACTTGGGCACAGCGTGTCCTCCGTACTTGATGGTGATGGTGTAGGTGCCGTGGCTCTGCGGGATGTAGGTAATGGAGTACGTCCCGTCGCCATTGTTCTGGACGTGAACCTCAGCTTTGGTTCCAGAGTCGGAGACGATCTCGATGGTGAGCTCGGCCTCTCCGGCCTTGGAGCAGTCCACCGTGAAGGACCCGGCCTCGTCCTCCTTGCCCCGCTCCAGACCGGGTCCGCTGGCCGTCACCTTGCTGGGGTCGAACACCGACTGGACCGCAGCCTTGAAGGGGGAGCCGGGGATGTGCTGGTCTGCGAACAGGATGTTGATGGCGTATTCGCCGGGCTCGGTGGGCAGGTAGGACACGGAGCAGGACCCATCTCCGTTGTCCTGGCATTCGATCTTGGCCTCGCAGGGACCCTCCACCGTCAGGCCCAGACCACCAGTACCAGCACCCTTTGTGTCAATGGCGAAGGGGGCCGGTTTACCCACCACACCCCCCTGAAGACCGGGACCGTAGGCCCGCACCTGGAGGGGAAACAGGACCATGGACGGCTTGATGAGACTCAGCAGAGATGGACACTTCTGAACGGACCAAACCGCTGAGCATCGAACCTTTGGGCTCCAGAAAAGGTACAATAAGGATGTTATAGTAAAATGATTCGACAGAAAGAACTTCTGATTGCATGAATTCAATATGAATTATTGTGAACTAAACTAAAGTCTAATATTTACAACTATCTTCAGTGTTTTAATCCGTGTTGACAGTAACCGACCTTGGAGGGGTCGGGGGGCATCACGCCCTCCATGGTGAACGGACTTCCCAGGACGGGGTTCCCGTCGTAGCTGATGTCCACTCGGTACGGTCCCTCCTCGGGGGGGATGTACTTCACCGCGTGAACCTCATTGGCCGTGCGTGACTCCATCTTACAGGGGATTGGTCGGCGGGACGGAGAGGTGATCTTCACGTCCAGCTTCCCCTGACCTCCGGCACCGCGGGTACTGATGGAGAACTCCTGGTCCTTCCCCACGTCCACCTCTGTGGTTTGGACAAAAACAGCAGGACGGTTAGACAGTTTCCTGTAGTCATGGATACCATTGAGTACAGCCCAGGAACCTGATTTTAAACACCTGATCCGGGTCTACAGGAACCTGATTTTAGACACCTGATCCGGGTCTATAGGAACCTGATTTTAAACACCTGATCCTAGTCTACAGCAGCTCAGAGTTTTAGGACATTAAATGAAAAGTTTCCATGAAATCAGTTGTAGATTCCAGGATGTGTAAAATGAGGCGTTTTCTTCATGGGGTTTGGTTGGGGGCGCTGTGAACCCTGTAAACCCCTCAGAGACACTTACTGTTGTTGAGCCCCTGAACTTTAACCTTGTTGAGGTCCAGTGGAGGGGCCACACTGATGCTGAAGGGACTCTTGGGGATGGGGTCTCCTCCATGACACACGGTGACGGATGTGTTCCCCTGAGACAGACAGACTGAGTTAACTCCGGTCCAACGGTCACCTGTCGTCCAGGTGGAGGCGTGGTTACCTGCTGCACTGCCGTGTATCGGACGGTGTATGAGTAGTCGTGGTTGTCGATGATCTCGAAGTCTCTGACGGCTTCACCTTTGGCGGCTCCGGTGAAGTGGACCTCCGGCTTGGCCTTCCCAGCTCCCTTCGTGTAGATGGTGAAGTGGGTCGGTTTGCCGACTTCGACACCTGCAGAGAGAAGAGAGTCTGTCATGTTCGGCATCATTTCACATCTCCGTGTTTGTTACGTCTCTCTGCGGTCATCTTTGCGGTTATTCTGGGCCAACGGCACCTGGTCTTTGGTCCAGGTCCGTTCAGAGGGTTTCCTGTTTGAACTCTGCTTGACACTACTTCATAAAGTTCTAACAAAACCAGCTCACCTGTCCTGCTGAGTCCAGGTCCCTCCGCTTTGACTTTAGCTGCATCATGTGAAGGATCCACTTTTATTCTGAAGGGGCTGATGGGGATTTCCTGTTTGAAGGCGAGAGGTTTGTTTTAAGGTTTGGTTTTGGAGAGGATGAGTCTTCAGAGGTGATTCACCAGGCGACGGTCTCACCTGGTCGGCGAACAGCACCATGATGGTGTACTGGCCCGGACCCGGAGGCGTGTACTTCACCGTGAACGTGTCGTTGTCGTTCTTGATGATGTCGAAGTCGATGTCGGCCTCGGCGGGTCTGACGACGCCGGGAGCGCACTTGATCCCGATGCTGACGTCACCTGGGAGGGAAAACAGTGAGAAAGAGCAGTTCAGGTAAGTTCCACATGTCCGCGGTTTGACTGTCAGGTGTGAGACCTTTGATGGACGTAGGACATGAACTCAGGTTCTGGTTCTGGACCAGGACTCACCCTGTCCGGCCTCACTGCAGTCCACAGTGAAGTACGTCGGCTCGTTGCCCTTCAGGCCCGTCTTCTCCACACCTGGACCGTAAACCTTCACGTTCTCGGGATGGCTGCCCTCTCCGATGGTCACCTGACCCACATCATCATCATCATCACCACCACCACCATCATCATCATCACCACCATCATCACCATCACCACCATCACCATCATCACCATCATCATCATCATCATCATCATCACTACATCATCACCATCATCACCATCATCACCATCACCACCACCATCATCACCATCATCACCATCACCACCATCATCACCACCATCATCACCATCATCACTACATCATCATCATCATCATCATCATCATCACTACATCATCACCATCATCACCATCACATCATCATCATCATCATCATCACCATCACCACCACCATCATCACCATCACCATCATCACCATCACCACCATCATCACCACCATCATCACCATCACCATCATCACTACATCATCACCATCATCATCATCATCATCACTACATCATCACCATCATCACCACCATCACCACCATCATCATCATCATCATCATCATCATTACCAAGATCCATTTTGTATCTTTTCTGAACTGTGTTCACAGACGATGGTTTTACAAGTGTTCCTGAGCCCATGCAGTGATTTCCACTCCAGAATAGTATGTTTTTAATGCAGTGCTGCCTGAGGGCCTGAAGATCACCACCATCCAATATTGGTTTCCAGCCTTGTCCCTTGTGTTCAGAGATTTCACTGTAAATGAAAGCATCAGCTATATATGAGGAGATTTGGAGTTGAGGATGTCGCGTACCCTGAAGGGGCTGCTGGGCACGTTGACTTCGCCCCAGGTGACGATGACGGTGTGCTTGATGGGTTTGGTGGGAATGTAAACACAGAAGAAGGTGCTGTCGCCATTATCGCTGATCCGGATATCGATGGGGAAACCTTCGGCGTCCTGAAGGCACGAAGAAGAAGAAATAAAACCTCATCAGAGCGAAGATGAGACGTTCGTGATATCATCGGAGGATCAGAGGAAGTTCTCACCTGAGCGTAGAGCTTCAGCTCACCGGCGCCGGCTCCCCGGGTGTCAATGGAGAACTCGGCGGGTTTGTTGACGATGCAGCCGAGCGGCTCCAGACCGGGACCGTCACACTTCACCTGAGGAGGAGAAACAGTCAACACCTTTCACAATAAAACACCAGAGAAACCTTTGAACCCGTCAGGTTCTGGTTCCGGTCCAACCTTCTCAGGGAACATGTCGCTGGCAGCGGGGAGGATGTGAGCCATGAAGGGGCTGTCCTTGATGTCCTCGTCGTCACAGATGACGTGGACGGCGTAGTCTCCCGGCTCGGTGGGCCAGTACCGCACGTCGCACGACCCGTCGCCTTTATCGTCGCACTCAATCTTCGCCTGAGACGGACCTTCGATGGAGAAACCTGGAACACACGGAGGTCAGAACCGAAACATCGGGTACACGGTTCCTCCTCCGGGGAGCAGGAACGTCGTCAGACCGGATCAGGCCGGATTGGATCGGATCGGATCAGATCAGATCAGATCTTTAACGTGTTCCTCAGTGAGATGTCAACGTGTCTTTACGTACCCAGAGTTCCCACCTCGGTGCCGATGGCCTCCACCACAAAGTCAGCGCTCCTCCCCACCATGCCGGTCTCCAGACCCGGACCCCAGGCGCGCACCTTCTGAGGCCCCGCCTCCTCGCTCACGTGCACCTCCACCGGGCTGAAACACACACATATACACACACAAACAATGATTCAGGTTTCTATCATCATCCCAATTCTGGGTTCTGATTATCAGTCAATCAATAATCAATCAATCAATCAATAATCAATGAATCAATCAATAATCAATGAATCAATCAATAATCAATGAATCAATCAATAAACAATTAATCAATAATCAATTTATTGATAATCAATGAATCAATGAATCAATGACTCAATGAATAATCAATGAATCAATCAATAGTCAATGAATCAATAATCAATGAATCAATAATCAATAATCAATCAATAATCAATGAATCAATAATCAATGAATCAATAATCAATGAATCAATAATCAATGAATCAATCAATAATCAATGAATCAATAAATCAATAATCAATGAATCAATAATCAATGAATCAATATCAATGAATCAATCAATAATCAATGAATCAATCAATAATCAGTCAATAATCAATCAATCAATAATCAATGAATCGATGAATCGTACCTGCGCGGGATGCTGTGTCCTCCCCAGGTGATGCTCACGATGTACCTGCCCGTCATGATGGGGTAATAATTACACTCGAACACGCCGTTCTCCATCTCCAACACCTTCACCGGCTCCTCCAGGCCCTCTGCATTTCAAAATAAAATATCACTGATGATCGTGATCAATAAAGCTGCATTTCAAATTAAAAGCCTCCGTATCTCTTTCTCGTGTCTCATGTCTCTGTCGTGTCTCCGTCGTGTCTCCGTCGTGTCTTACTTGGTCCCTTCACGGTGACCTTCAGATCGCCGCTGCCGGCTCCCTTCGTGTAAACTTTGAAGTCAGCGACCTCTTTGACTCTCAGACCCTTCGGCTGGAGACCTCGACCCGACGCCCGGCAGGTGTTCGGGTTACAGGCTGAGGACCAATCAGAGGGAGACGAGGGGGCGGGGTCAGAGCGGAAGAGGGCAGGGCAATGAACAATAAACTCACACCAACACACTCTGCAGGTGTCTGTTAGTCAGCTGATCAGCGCTGAGTAGCAGTTTGCTGCAGACGAAGATGAAGAGCTGCAGGTTGAAAAATGATTAAAACACAACTTTTATTTTATCCACTAAAAGTTTTAAAATGTCACTGACAGCTGAAATGTTTGAAGTGTCAGACTGAATCATTAGGAGGAGGAGGAGGAGGAGGTGGAGGAGGAGGAGGAAGAGATGGAGGGGGAGGAGGAGGAGGAGGAGAGAGGTGGAGGAGGAGGGAACAGGAGGTCAGGCAGGTGATGATGGTGATGATGATGATGATGATGATGATGATGATGGTGATGATGGTGATGGTCATCGAGGCACCATAGTCTGTTATTCAACATTATTTTAAAATTGTTATTTTTTTATTCACGTTGTTATTTTTGGCGTTTTTTTAATTAAAGAATTATTGAAGTTTTAATTCAGCGAACAGAAAAAACTAATTTCTCAAAAAAAATGTTGTTGGTTTGTTTTCCCGCCTCGAACAGTCACGTGTTTTATGTTTGTGAACAGCTGGTGCCTCCAGATGTGGACAGGAAGTGACAAGCCCCCTGGAGTCAGGAAGCTGGTTTCATAATGGATGGATGATATATAATTTGATATATTAATATGTTGGTTATTAATTGAACTGGAGATATAAATCACCAGAGAAGCCGCGAGCTGCAAAGCTTCTTTGATGGATTCTGTCATTAAAGCTTTTTATGTTTTATCCATATTTGTTTATTTACTCGGAGAACATTCTGTTTCTAACTGCCCCATTATTAGACGTTTGTTATTGTTTGTTTAATTTTTGTCAAAGCGTTTAAATGTAATAAAGAATTTAACATTTTATGTCTTAGCCTTTAAAAAACATTCTGACACAGCGTCAACATGATAAAAATTACAAAAATAAATCACATGAAACTGAAGAGAACGTTTTGGAATCTAAAAATGGGTTCTCAGCTGATCCATGACATCATCCATCCTGATCCATGACATCATCCATCCTGATCAATGACATCATCCAGAGGGGCGTCGCCACATTCTCTCATCTCTGTAGAGAAAGAAGAAGCAGCTGCATGCTGGGAAGCTGGGACACCCGGTCCAGGGGAGTGCGGGGGGGGGGGGGGGGGGGGGGGGGGGGCGAGGCGGGGCGGTTCTGAGCGGACGGGGGCGGGACCAGGCGAGCGCAAGCAGGCTCCAGCCACACCCCCTCCACCCACCGGTACTAACTTGGTCGCCTGGGTTTGGGTGGTGTCGGAGGGGGGGCTCTCCTGGTCTTGTCTGAGGGGGGTGTTCGTGCTGACTGAGGTAGAACCTGAACCGGAGACCCGGGAGGGGGGGCGCACTGTGGAACTGAAGGAGGGAACAACAAAGGGGTCATACATTTGTACACAGACTGGACCGGACCGGACCGGACCAGCAGGAAACTGCAGGTACCGTTAGTCCAAGGTGCTAAAAGTCCGGCCAGGTGAGACGGGCGAGTCCCGAGTCCAAAATCAAGTCCCCGTTAAAAGATGTGAAGATGTTCAACACGTTCTTAAGTCGATTGTTTTAAATGACGGACTGAATGGAAACTGAAGATAAAACACATCTGGACCTGTTGGATCAGAACAAAACAGCTGGATGAAAACATCAGAACCGCTGACGTACCCTCGGAGACGTGGACGGTGAAAGGGCTTCTGGGAACCGGCTGGCCGGCGAAGGTGAGGTGGACGGTGTGCGGTCCCTCCAGGACGGGGACGTAGGTGCAGCGGAAGACGCTGTCGCCTCTGTTCTCCAGGACGATCTCCACCGTGTCCCTGCGAGCGTTTGAATCCACGATGACGACGCCCACATCGCCGGCTCCCGCCCCTGGTGGACAGACACAGAACAACAGGACCTTCAGACGCCTTGCGAAGAATGGGGCGGTCGCCGCGGCAACGACGGACAAATGAAGATCAGCTCAAGGAGAAACATAAGGATTAGAGTCAGAAACATTAAAATAAACATTTAGAGTCTTTTAATCTTTTAATTTATGTTATATAACAAAAACAATAAAGAGAAACTATATTTAAAAACCTTTTAAAACACTAGCAAAGTGTTTGAAAAAAGTAAAAAGTTTCAAACCAATTCAACCGCCATTAAAAAACACTCTTCAAACATCTGGATAAAATACTGCAGAATTGACATGAACCCTGGTGGGACTCGTTTTTACATTATTATTATTCCAGACTGAATAAACAGCTGGTTCTGTTCTGCTGGTTCTTCCAGCTGATGGATTTAGAATCCAGATGTTCTGGTGACTCACCTGCCGTGTAAATATCAAAGTACGTCGGTTTGTTGGCCACGTTGCCCGACGGCTGCAGTCCCGGCCCACGGGCCTGAACTCTGCTCGGGTCGCCCATGGCCCTCGAAACATTCACCATGAAGGGACTCCGGTCGATGTCCTGACCGGCGAACAGAACCTTCACCTGGAGGAACCGGAGCACAGAGAAACGGTTAGGGTTCTGACGGGTCGCTCAGCGGACCGACGGAAGACAACAGGACCAGAACCAGAACCAACCAAATCCAAAACGTGAACCTCCGTTTGGACCTTTTTTTGGACTTTGGTTCCGATTTTAATTTAGACTTTGGTTCTGACTGAAAGACGTTTATCTGCAGCGGGTTTCTTACTTTATGAAGTCCCTCCACTTTGGGCAGGAAGACCACCGAGTAGGTCCGGTTCTGGTCGTTGTTGGGGACGACCCGGGCCTGAAGGAGACAAATCACCTCAGCTTCAGCTGGGTTAATAAATGTGTGTGTGTGTGTGTGTGTGTGTGTGTGTGTGTGTGTGTGTGTGTGTACCTCCTCTGTGTGTCCCTCTGGATCCTCCACATAAACCAGAACCTCTCCAAGTCCGGCCTCCACCGTCTCCACCAGAAACTCAGCTGCTTTCAGAACCGTGTTTCCTCGAGACTCGACGCCTGACGACACGGAAACATTTCTACTTTTAGAACTAGAGGTCGTTTTTTTATTTTTTATTTTCATGTTTTATGTTAAAAACAGCTGAAATCAACTTCCTGTATGATTTTAATTATTCATGTGTTCAAAGTTTCACTGCAAAATAAGAACCACGTGTTCTTGGAACTATTGATCAGTAAATATTTATAAACTATTGATAAGTAAATATTTATGCTGATTTAGCTCTAATTCATCTGTAAAAACAGAAAGATGTTTTTTCACTTGATAAAAAGATGTGAAATCTGTGTTTTTTTTAATGGACTCTGGTCCTGTGTCTCGCCTGGTCCGAAGGCTTTGGCCCTCTTCGGGTGCAGCGTCTTCGCCCTCAAGGGGGCGCCGGGCTTCAGCTTGGCTTTGGGGAACTGCGACAGGTACGTCATGACGGAGTGCTCGTCCACGTTGGGGTCGACGATCTCCTCGGGAGCGATGACCTGCAGAACGCAGCACAACGTGAAGCTCCAACACTCGTACGCAGACCACGTCGCATTTTACATTCAATGATTCAACCAAAAAATGACAAATATATTCTGTGTTGGACTTTAAAATGAATTACAGACGTTAACAACAAACAGCTCTTCATGTTAATAATAAAATTAATTATTTTATTTGTTATTATTTCTTAATATTTTTCTATAATTTGTCAAATTTCATGTGATTTCATTAAAAATCGATAACTTTGGACCAGCTGTTGCTGTGCAGGCGGAGCTGTGAGCAGGTGGGCGTTACCTGAGGAACTCCCAGCCAATCGTCGGCCTGCTGCATGGCCTCCCGGGCGTTCTCCACCGGCTGACTGGGGTCCCACGTTTCCCAGTCTGGACAGAGACCTGAAGGCAGCACGGACACAGGAGTTAGTCACATGACCTGAAACCGTCTGATCTTCTTCTGGGTCGGCTCGGGGTTTTTTAAACTTTTTTTTTAGACTTCCTGAAAACTAGCTGGTAAATAAATGAGAGGAAAGTTTCCAGGAAGTCATTCATCTCCATTAAAATATCCTTTAAACTCCTTTAACTCCTATCAATCATCGCCATGGTTACCGGGGGCGCAGTTGTCCACCAGCGCTCCGAGCGCCTTCCCGTCCCTCCAGTCGCGGTGGAAGTTGGTGATCGGCAGCTGAGGCACTTTGTTCTGGATCCATCCGAGCAGACGCTGCTTCGGCGTCAGCTTCTTGGCGTCCTCGTCGTCCTCGTCCTCCCACATGGGCATCGAGATGGAGTAGTGGAGGATCAGCGTCCAGATCAGACCCAGGATCAGCTTCAGGTTCCCGTCCACGATGGCTTTAGAGTCTGAAGGAGCGAGACGACGACATTAAAGGAATCATTCACTTTTTTAACTCTTTTTAATGGAGTTTTTTCTTTTTTAAATTGAATGATAGTTTGCACAACTTTTTATTTATTTCTACTTTATTGGTTTTAGTTTTTATTATTTCTTTTTTTACAGTTTGTTGCTTTTATTATTTTTCTTTTTTAGTGACTGTTTTTCTTCCGTCATCTTTTTTTCTATTTTTTATTTTTAATCATTAGAAGTAACAAACACGCGTCCATGTGCGGCATCACTTTTTATTTCATATTTTATAATATTTGAAGGACTGATTCAAATTATTTATGTTGTGATTTGCAGTTGAATAAATAAAATAAATAAAAAAAATAATCGAATATTCAAGACCAACATTACAAATATCATCAAACATGAATAATTAAAAGAGAAAAATAGGTGTTTATTCAACAATACGACCAAAAACATTCATTCAATTTTGGCATTTTATGTTTTACGAAGAACTGAATTAAGAATCCGAAAACTTCAGTTTCAGATTTTTAATTAATGTAAGAAAATATTTTTACTTTCTCAATCAGGGTTATTGATTGTAGATTGATGGGATTTTTTTTTTAATACGTTTAAAATTAAATCTACAACACAAAGTGACAAAAAGTGAAGCGCCTCTTGATTCTTACATAAAAATGAAAAAGATAAATCTAATGTTTACATATTTGGAGGTCGATCAGTTGGTTGAATTGAAATACGTCACGATGACCTTTGACCCAGAACACGTGAACAGCTGGATCTGATGAGTTCAGTTAAACATCGTTTATTTTCGGAAATCTCCTGACACAGTTTCCTGTCCTGCTGAGGAGCGCCAAAATAAAAGTTCACGACTCCTATCTTTCAGAATTTTATTGTTTTATGTCAACGTGCAGAAAAGTTTCATCCATCGACAGCAGAACGGCTGCAGGATGATGATGTCATCCAACCCCGACGCAAGAATGAGGTCAGTTTAAATAGGAAACACATGCACACACACACAGTAACACACACACACACACACACACACACACACACACACACACACACACACACACACAGTAACACAGGAATCTGAGCGACTCCATATGAACACACCAGAAGTGTCACCTGTACCGGCCACTTCCTGTCACTCATCAGGTCACATGTCTTTACTCTTCTGCTCCTTTCCGTGTTTCTACTCTAACTTCAGCCTTCCTGACTTCACGTGTTAC
>NW_027185258.1:272500-300000 GCF_022577435.1 Embiotoca jacksoni | reverse complement strand
CTACGAGAACGTCGTGCTAACCAGGTCAACACGTTAGCGTTAAAGCTACGAGAACATCATGGTAACCAGGTCAACACGTTAGCGTTAAAGCTACGAGAACATCATGGTAACCAGGTCAACACGTTAACGTTAAAGCTACGAGAACATCATGGTAACCAGGTCAACACGTTAGCGTTAAAGCTACGAGAACGTCGTCCTAACCAGGTCAACACGTTAGCGTTAAAGCTACGAGAACGTTGTAGTAACCAGGTCAACACGTTAGCGTTAAAGCTAGGAGAACGTCGTGGTAACCAGGTCAACACGTTAGCGTTAAAGCTACGAGAACGTCGTAATAACCAGGTCAACACGTTAGCGTTAAAGCTACGAGAACGTTGTAGTAACCAGGTCAACACGTTAGCGTTAAAGCTAGGAGAACGTCGTGGTAACCAGGTCAACACGTTAGCGTTAAAGCTTCGAGAACATCGTGGTAACCAGGTCAACACGTTAACGTTAAAGCTACGAGAACGTCGTAATAACCAGGTCAACACGTTAGCGTTAAAGCTACGAGAACGTCATAGTAACCAGGTCAACACATTAACGTTAAAGCTTCGAGAACGTCGTGCTAACCAGGTCAACACGTTAACGTTAAAGCTACGAGAACGTCGTAATAACCAGGTCAACACGTTAGCGTTAAAGCTACGAGAACGTTGTAGTAACCAGGTCAACACGTTAGCGTTAAAGCTAGGAGAACGTCGTGGTAACCAGGTCAACACGTTAGCGTTAAAGCTACGAGAACGTCGTAGTAACCAGGTCAACACGTTAGCGTTAAAGCTACGAGAACGTCGTAGTAACCAGGTCAACACGTTAACGTTAAAGCTTCGAGAACATCGTAATAACCAGGTCAACACATTAACGTTAAAGCTACGAGAACATCATGGTAACCAGGTCAACACGTTAGCGTTAAAGCTACGAGAACGTTGTAGTAACCAGGTCAACACGTTAACGTTAAAGCTTCGAGAACGTCGTGGTAACCAGGTCAACACCTTAGCGTTAAAGCTACGAGAACGTCATGGTAACCAGGTCAACACGTTAGCGTTAAAGCTATGAGAACGTCGTGGTAACCAGGTCAACACGTCAGCGTTAAAGCTTCGAGAACATCGTAGTAACCAGGTCAACACGTTAGCGTTAAAGCTACGAGAACGTCGTGGTAACCAGGTCAACACATTAACGTTAAAGCTTCGAGAACGTCGTGCTAACCAGGTCAACACGTTAGCGTTAAAGCTACGAGAACGTCGTAGTAACCAGGTCAACACGTTAGCGTTAAAGCTACGAGAACGTCGTAGTAACCAGGTCAACACGTTAACGTTAAAGCTACGAGAACGTTGTAGTAACCAGGTCAACACATTAACGTTAAAGCTACGAGAACGTCGTGCTAACCAGGTCAACACGTTAGCGTTAAAGCTACGAGAACGTCGTAGTAACCAGGTCAACACGTTAACGTTAAAGCTTCGAGAACGTCGTGGTAACCAGGTCAACACATTAACGTTCAAGCTACGAGAACGTCGTGGTAACCAGGTCAACACGTTAGCGTTAAAGCTACGAGAACGTCGTGGTAACCAGGTCAATACTTTAGCGTTAAAGCTAGGAGAACGTCGTGGTAACCAGGTCAACACGTTAGCGTTAAAGCTACGAGAACGTCGTAGTAACCAGGTCAACACGTTAACGTTAAAGCTACGAGAACGTCATGGTAACCAGGTCAACACGTTAGCGTTAAAGCTACGAGAACGTCGTAGTAACCAGGTCAACACGTTAACGTTAAAGCTTCGAGAACGTCGTGGTAACCAGGTCAACACGTTAGCGTTAAAGCTAGGAGAACGTCGTGGTAACCAGGTCAACACGTTAACGTTAAAGCTTCGAGAACGTCATAGTAACCAGGTCAACACGTTAGCGTTAAAGCTACGAGAACGTCGTAGTAACCAGGTCAACACGTTAGCGTTAAAGCTACGAGAACGTCGTAGTAACCAGGTCAACACGTTAACGTTAAAGCTACGAGAACGTCATGGTAACCAGGTCAACACGTTAGCGTTAAAGCTACGAGAACGTCGTAGTAACCAGGTCAACACGTTAACGTTAAAGCTTCGAGAACGTCGTGGTAACCAGGTCAACACGTTAGCGTTAAAGCTAGGAGAACGTCGTGGTAACCAGGTCAACACGTTAGCGTTAAAGCTAGGAGAACGTCGTGGTAACCAGGTCAACACGTTAGCGTTAAAGCTTCGAGAACGTCGTGGCCCCTCAGCAAGTCGGACTTTATTAGTTTCTATTGAAGATCCTCAGCTGGTTTCCTTCAGAGTCTATTTTCAGCAGCTGTTGGAGCTCAGCTGTCCTGTCAATCACCCCCCCACACACACACACACACCAAGCGCTGCCCCCCACAAAGGCCCCCAACGATCCTCCATCAGTTCAGTTCAGACTCAATCAGCTGATCTTCTAATAGCTGCAGTTTAAAGAGTTCAGATTCATTCTGACAGAAAATGTCAAACTCGTTTATTCAATTTAATGTTTCAGTGATTTAAACTGACGATCGACACAAAATAGAAAACACTGGTTCCTGTATAAACGATGTAGAACTGGTTCCTGTATAAACAGTGTAGAACTGGTTCCTGTATAAACGATGTAGAACTGGTTCCTGTATAAACGGTGTAGAACTGGTTCCTGTATAAACGATGTAGAACTGGTTTCTGTATAAACGGTGTAGAACTGGTTCCTGTATAAACAGCATAGAACTGGTTCCTGTATAAACGGCGTAGAACTGGTTCCTGTATAAACGGCGTAGAACTGGTTCCAGTATAAACGGCGTGGAACTGGTTCCTGTATAAACGGCGTAGAACTGGCTCCTGTATAAACGGCGTAGATCTGGTTCCTGTATAAACGGCGTAGATCTGGTTCCAGTATAAACGTAGCAGAACTGGTTCCAGTATAAACGGTGTAGAACTGGTTCCAGTATAAACGGTGTAGAACTGGTTCCAGTATAAACGGCGTGGAACTGGTTCCTGTATAAACGGCGTAGAACTGGGTCCTGTATAAACGGCGTAGAACTGGCTCCTGTATAAACGGCGTAGATCTGGTTCCTGTATAAACGGCGTAGATCTGGTTCCAGTATAAACGTTGCAGAACTGGTTCCAGTATAAACGGTGTAGAACTGGTTCCTGTATAAACGGTGTACAACTGGTTCCTGTATAAACGGTGTAGAACTGGTTCCTGTGTAAACGGTGTACAACTGGTTCCTGTATAAACGGTGTACAACTGGTTCCTGTGTAAACGGTGTAGAACTGGTTCCTGTGTAAACGGTGTAGAACTGGTTCCAGTATAAACGGTGTAGAACTGATCTAATCAGGTGTTCAAGGACCTCAAGAGGATAAACAAAAGCCTCGAAAATAAATCTTTAAAGGCCTTTAAAACTCCTCAAGGACCTCAACAAGACCTTGAACTGGTCTCAGGGACCTCCAGACCTCTAGAACCAGTTCCTGGAGATCTAGAACCTCTTCCAGACCTCTAGAACCTGTCGGACACATCCAACCTCTCTGTCCTCTACAATCCACTCAAACATCTTTAAAACGTTTTGAAGTACTTCTGAGATGTCTCCAACCAGCCGGAATCTTTGAGAACCTTCTGCAGGAAGTTCTCAGTTTAGAACCAGATTAAAAAAATAGTTTTTAAAAGAACAGATTTTCTGTTTTAGACTGAACTCACTGAGAGAAAGAGTTTGCACATTTTGAATTTAATTAATGAGGATTATTGTTTGAATAAATAAATAATCAAGAATAAAGTCAATTCTTAATTTTAAAATCATTTAATCCAGAAACTCTTGGGATTCATTAAATGTCTCGTTAAAATATCTTCACACAAAACCTGAGGACTAATCAGCAGGCGGCTCCTGCAGCTGCTCCACACCTGTGCCCCACACACACACTTGTGGTCCACACCTGCCGCCTCCATCCATCAGCATCACATGTCACTCAGAAACACATTAAAACACGTGCCTCCTTCATTTTGAACCTTCATCCCAACTCTTCCTCCAAACACACTTTAACACACACACACACACACACACACACACACACACTCCCGTCGTGCGTAAAGTTTGCGTAAAAGCTCTCCAACCACGGGCCACTCACCGATGGACACCAGCTTGATGTGCTCGCGCTCCAGGAACTCCAGCGCCACGGACACGTTCTCCAGCTTCATCTGCCTGAAGTTGGGTCTGGAGTGGTACTTCCGGTACATCTTCTTCTGGCTCAGCACCTCCAGCAGCCCGATGAGCTTCAGCCCGTCGCTCAGGTCCTTCTGCAGGTCCCCGATCCGCTTGTTAACCACCTTCAGGTGCTCGTTGCACCACCGGGTGAACGTGTTCTGCTGGATCTTTCCACGGCGCGTCCTCGGCCAGGTCCTTCTCGGTGGCCGGCATCTCCTCCTCCTCCTCGCCGGTGTCCGCGCCGCTCTGGAAGAACTGCGGCTCTAAGTAGCTGCTGCTGCTCATCATGGTGCTCCTCTTTTATAGAGCACAGAGCAAGAGGAGGAGAGGGAGGCAGACGGAGAGGAAGGCAGCGGGGCGGCGGGCAGTGCCAGGCCGGCGGGGAGGGAGGGACTCACGGCTGAAGTTTAAGAAAGACTGAAACATGCGGGGCGGCAGATCCAGAGTCCGTCAGTCCGTCCGTCTGGACGCTCATCGACTCCTGCTGCTTCCAATCTGAACCAATTCGGAGGAACAGTGAAGTTCGTTTCCTCCGGACGGACTCGGGTTCTGGTCCGGGGTGAGACGCGCTGGCGGCGGCCTAGAGAGATTCGGTGGAGCTGCAGGAGAACCGGCTCAGAGGTTTAAGAAGCTCCGCTGGACTCCCAGGAATGTTCCTGCCATGACCATAAACTACTGCAGCCGGGCATCCTCCAGTCCCGGGGAGATACCGGGGCCGATGCTCATTGGGCCGCGGCGGGGAAGGGGGGCGGGGCCACCCCCCCCCCCCTCTCAGGAACCCCCCTTCCCCCCAGCAGGACTGGGGCTCCGAGCCGCTGTGACACCTCCGAGTATTTTTAGAGCCTCCAAACCGGGGAGAAGCTCCGGGGGGGGGGCTTGTGCTCAGAAAGTGTCGTCATGAGCTGGCAGCCAATCAGATCACTGCGTCAGACATAAACAATCAGATAAAAAAATTATGATATCAAGCAGAAACCAAAAATGTATCAATGTTTTGGATTTTTTTTTTTAGCAATTATTTCAATTTTTTACTTTTAAATTCCATAATTTCACTTATTTTTTTTAGCAAATAATCAATAAAAATGAATATAATGAATACCATGGAGTCTGCAGGTAAAACATGCAGAATATATTTCACTTTATATTTATTCAGAAACTTTCACTCAATGTCTTGTTTATGTTGGAACACAAAAATAATTGTAATCATTGAATTATACCGATTTTTTGTGAAGCTGTTGGAATAAAATCATAAATTTTTATGATTAAACAAAGTTATCAGATGTGAGAAACTGTTTCTTAAACTACTGAATTATTAATAAATCACTTCAGTTTTTAAATAGTTTTAATAGTTTTATCTAATTTAAAACCAGCTCTGATAAAAGTGAAACATGACGGCAGCTCGATGAGGTCGAACGTGTTTACGGCTCTCAAACGCAGCCACATTCAGAGTTACTATAAAAACACGAGACAGAAACGATATCTTCATCCGCCGCTCAGCTGTCCGTCATCGGAGTAAAACAGCAGCTCACATCTGAAACGTAATTATAGAGACAAACTAAATTTAACGCGGTCGTGATGCTCTCAGAGGCTCCGACGGGTTAAAGACCTCCAGCGTGATTAATCAGAGTTACATTCATGACTTATTCAGCTCTGACAGTTCATATTTGATCTTCACTGGATGTTTGTACGGAGTTCCCGAAAGGCCCAAAAAATAGTCGTTCATTAGGAAAAAATTGCACAAAAAGCAATACGTTTAAAGAATAACTAATGTCTCGTGGCTTGTTGTTATAAATCAGTGTTGTTTGGACATAGAATGCTGCAACGCAACAAAACGTGTTCGAACTTACGACAAAACACATTTAACAGTAACATGAAGTTAGAAAACATCGTAGATGATGAAAAGTTGTGAAATGAGTGAACATACGATCAGAAAACGAGACTTAACAGCCGCTTGTCCACAACTATAATAATTACATTCACGTATCTAACTGTACAAAATTCAAACTAAATTATCAGATTCATAACTCTTTGTTTAAAATTATTTGTTCGTAGAGGATACAAAGATTCTTCATAACATAAAGCAAAGCAAAGCTTTAAAATATAGGATAAATATGTTGAAATGTAATAAACAGTAACATGACAATGAAATGTTACGAAACGTGTTGTATTGTAAGTAGCTTTGGATAAAAGAGTCAGATAAATGAAATGTAATGTAACATAGAAAAAAAAGGTCATAAAATCATATGAAACATGAAATAAAGTAAATGAAATCAAATTCTAATGTTTGGTGGACATTAAACTTCACGATAATCTGGCGCTCTTCATAATTCTTTGAACTGAAGTTTCCACGAACATTTTCAGTCTCGCAGCGTCACATCTGAAATGAAATAAATGTTTTATTAAAACATGGAGACGAGGAGAAACTACTTTTTATTGGTCAGTTCATGTACAAACATACAAACCGATGTTAACACAGAGCATAGGGTTACAGATCAAAGGTCAGAGGTCAGAGGTCAGAAGCAAAGAAACGAACAGCAGCCAGAAGACGACATCACGGTTTTACGTGTTTAAATCTGGACATCGAAGTAAAAGTTGGTACACGCGACAGAAACACAACTCTGATCTGAGTTGATCTTCAACTGAAACAGGAAATGATCTCAGTTTCATACCGAACAGGAAGTCCAGGATATTAGCCTAGCGTAGCACAACTACTGGAAGCAGGGGGAGCTCTTAGCCTAGCAGCAGATGCTAGTAAACAAATAGCTCCAGAACTAATGGCTGTTAAAAGAAAAAGTCTCTTCACGTGTGGAGGTTAGCAGTTCCCCTTCAACTCGATATAATTCTACGTTAAACCAACGTTTTGGTAAACTACATCTTAGCGACAAACAGCTAGCATACTGACATATACACCAACTGTAGCTACGATTAAATGAAAGATTAAACCTTTATGTACAGTTAGCCAGACAGGCTAGCAGTCTGTTCTCACCATTGGTCACGTTGAGAACATCAAACAGAACGTCTGTTTTTCACAACGAGCTTAAAGTCGCTATAAAAACATTGGGCTAACTTTTTTTTGGCTACTAGCTAGCACTTCCTCCAGTGTGGAATCCTTGTGCTAAGCTAAATATGCTTGATGTAACTGAGACTGATGACAGTTCATCCAGTTATCTACAATTATCTACTGTTATCTACAATTATCTACAGTTATCTACAGTTATCTACAATTATCTACAATTATCTACAGTTATCTACAGTTATCTACAATTATCTACAATTATCTACAGTTATCTACAGTTATCTACAGTTATCTACAGTTATCTACAGTTATCTACAATTATCTACAGTTATCTACAGTTATCTACAATTATCTACAGTTATCTACAGTTATCTACAATTATCTACAGTTATCTACAGTTATCTACAGTTATCTACAATTATCTACAATTATCTACAGTTATCTACAATTATCTACAGTTATCTACAGTTATCTACAATTAACTACAATTATCTACAGTTATCTACAATTAACTACAATTATCTACAGTTATCTACAATTATCTACAGTTATCTACAATTATCTACAGTTATCTACAATTATCTACTGTTATCTACAATTATCTACAATTATCTACTGTTATCTACAATTATCTACAGTTATCTACAATTATCTACAATTATCTACAATTATCTACAATTATCTACAGTTATCTACAATTATCTACAATTATCTACAGTTATCTACAATTATCTACAGTTATCTACAGTTATCTACAATTATCTACAATTATCTACAGTTATCTACAATTATCTACAGTTATCTACAGTTATCTACAATTAACTACAATTATCTACAGTTATCTACAGTTATCTACAATTATCTACAATTATCTACAGTTATCTACAATTATCTACAGTTATCTACAATTATCTACAGTTATCTACAATTATCTACAGTTATCTACAATTATCTACTGTTATCTACAATTATCTACAATTATCTACTGTTATCTACAATTATCTACAGTTATCTACAATTATCTACAATTATCTACAATTATCTACAATTATCTACAGTTATCTACAATTATCTACAATTATCTACAGTTATCTACAATTATCTACAGTTATCTACAGTTATCTACAATTATCTACAATTATCTACAGTTATCTACAATTATCTACAGTTATCTACAGTTATCTACAGTTATCTACAATTATCTACAGTTATCTACAGTTATCTACAATTATCTACAATTATCTACAATTATCTACAGTTATCTACAGTTATCTACAATTAACTACAATTATCTACAGTTATCTACAATTAACTACAATTATCTACAGTTATCTACAATTATCTACAGTTATCTACAATTATCTACAGTTATCTACAATTATCTACTGTTATCTACAATTATCTACAATTATCTACTGTTATCTACAATTATCTACAGTTATCTACAATTATCTACAATTATCTACAATTATCTACAGTTATCTACAGTTATCTACAATTATCTACAGTTATCTACAATTATCTACAGTTATCTACAATTATCTACTGTTATCTACAATTATCTACAATTATCTACTGTTATCTACAATTATCTACAGTTATCTACAATTATCTACAATTATCTACAGTTGTCTACCGTTATCTACAGTTATCTACAATTATCTACTGTTATCTACAATTATCTACAGTTATCTACAATTATCTACAGTTATCTACTGTTATCTACATTTATCTACAATTATCTTCGATTATCTTCAATTATCTACAATTATCTACAGTTATCTACAATTATCTACAATTATCTACATCAATCAAACAACACGTCACATTGGCCCATTTTTTACAATTAAGGTTTGCTTTCATTTAGCTAAGCTAAGCTAAAACTGCTAATGGCAGTTACAAACAAACGAGCAGTTAAACGATGTTTGTGCGACAGACAGATGAGTTCCACACTTCTTATTGACATTATTAGGTTTGCAGCTAAAAACAACAACAAAACATCTATTTTGGTTTTATGCTAACGACGTCGCCTTGCTTCCAGTCTTCGTGCTAAACTAGAACAGATGAAACTGATGTCATCAGAAACAACAGACGACGGGAAGATTTCAAACATCAAACGTTTCAAACTTTAAACTCCAGAAAAGCTAATAGAACAGTCAACGCTAGCTAACGGAAGAGTTGGACCACAGCGCTCATGCTAATGTTAGCGCTGTTCATGTTCAGGTTCATGTTCAGGTTCAGGTTCAGGTGCATGTTCAGGTTCAGGTTCAGGTTCATGTTCAGGTTCAGGTTCAGGTGCATGTTCAGGTTCAGGTTCAGGTGCATGTTCAGGTTCATGTTCAGGTTCAGGTTCAGGTGCATGTTCAGGTTCAGGTTCAGGTGCATGTTCAGGTTCAGGTTCAGGTTCGTGTTCATGTTCAGGTTCAGGTTCATGTTCATGTTCAGGTTCAGGTTCAGGTTCATGTTCAGGTTCATGGAGATAAAACATTTCAATCTATTCGTCTAATTTCATGCAAATTTTATACATTGCTAAATCTAAACATGCAACACCGACGGCTAGCTAACGGACTTCAGGTTTCTGACATCACAAAGGAGAAATCAGGATTTATTCATAAGTAAATTGTCCTTTAATTTTGTGTCTTTAACAACTAAAAGTCCAAATTAAATCATGTTTTCAAAGACATTTTTGGTTTGAAGAAACTTTATGTTCATGGAGAAAGTTTTCCAAACGTATCTTTACGGTTCCCAAGTAAAACTCTCCTACCACGTTATTTAAATTATAATTCTATAAACAGTTATAAAACTGTTCGAGGAAAATTTGTGAAGGTCTTTTAACAATAAGTCATTTCATCGGCGGCCTTTATTAACATTATTATTAACATTATTATTAACATTAAGTTCAGGTGGAAGATATTCGTAGGAAAACAAGCTGGTCGTTAAATCTTTGTTTTGCTTAAATGTTTCAGATGTGAAAGAAATTCGTACGGAACTTTTCAGGTTGTTTAACTTTTCTATTTAAACGTCTCTTAAAAAGCAAAGAATTTTTGTACGATGAATCAACAGTCTGCGTTTTATGACAGTTTCGTGTCAGAATTTGTGTTCATTGTTCATATGCAAAATTAAATGTCTTTTTTTTAACCCGGTGTTTCGTGACATTTAATCTTAAAATAAATTTTGCTGTAAACAAATAGAAAACTTTTATGTGCATGAAAATTATGCATTTAAAGATGGTAAGAATTGTATAAATCAACTGTACTGATAACGTTGGTTTCAGTACATTAATATAAATGTACTAAATAAATATAATTTGGAAGATATCAGTAAACCAATGATGACACTATTTCTACATCTGACAAAAGTGCTAAACAGTCGAATCAGCAGCATGAAAAATAACTTCCTTTAAAATAAACATCAACTACGACTCAAACTGGAGGAAAAATACAAACCGTTATTAAAGAGGAATAAAAAGAGAGAATCGGTAGTCGTACTGAGGAACAGCAGCATGCAGTGCTCACGAAGATTTTCTTATTTTACTGACATAATAAAAAAAAGCAGATAAACAGACTGATTATTGAGGCTGTACGTACCAACATTTAGATATTACAAACGTTTACAGGATCACACTGATGTTTCCTGCCGGATGAAAGATACAAGAAGTCAGGAATATAAAGCAAAGTCACGTGTTCAAGATTCATTGTGAGGAAAAACAAAGAACATATTTTGGAAGTCAAAGTTAGAAAAAAAAACAATAATTTACTGAATTAAAATTCAAAATTAGCATTAACTTTTAAAGTGAAAAATTATCTCTAACAACTGAAAAAATGTGACTTAGTAAGTAAGAGTATTGACTATTTATCCTTCTATATATGTAATTATAATTTTTTTTAAAAGTCCATTATTTCATCAAATCTGGCTATTTTGTATCTCATAGTTTACATGTCATTAACTTGAATCTTTTATTATTGTTATTTTCTTGGTTAAAATGATTTCCCATATATTACAAAGAAAATCTACAAAATAAGATTCCATGTGTTTCATAATAAAACATCTGACATGCAAAATCTATTAAAAGGTCTTAATGACACGTACAATATTTCACATCGATAATAATACAGGACTTCATGTATCTGATCATCGTCCTGTTCAATCACATTAATCAATAATTCTACGAGTGACTTCATTTAACGTCCTGCAGCTGTTAACAGCTCCGTTACTCTTCACTCGTTACGTCACCGATCACTTGGTTTTCAGCGTTTCAGATATTTTTTTCAGCAGGAGGCTTTTTGTTTCTTTGCAGTTCAATGGTGTCAGAGGTTGTAAATAAACTGGAATGTTTCTTATTAAGCTGTTCGTCCTTTTTCATGCATGAAGTTGAACTTAAACACTTGATTCCACCGTAAACAGGATCACAGTTATTCGAACTTCTGATTATTTGTTTTTATGATCATTTGGTCTCCAGTTAAATGTAAACATGAATCAAGATCCACTTAAAGATTTAAACGTGTCTACGTGCAAAACAAAGAGGGACAGAGAATTTAATCAAACTCAATAAAAAAAACATATAAAGCTACAAAAAAAAGTTAAAAAAAAGAGAACGTGTAAGAAAAATAACAAAAAAGAGATCTGAGACATATTTAAAAGTTTTGACCGACTCAAATAAACGCGTATCTTCTAACTTCTCTTTCTTTGGGTTTTAAGTTTTGATCGGTGCTGAATCCCCGCAGCTCCATTCGGACACGATTTATCCCCAGAACGTGAAACAGTTTCTCCTTTTCTTTTAATTTGTTAGTTCTAAAAGAAAAAGAAACATTTGTCGTAGTGTTCCACAAGGCTCTATTCTCAGTCCTCTTCTATTTACCAATTTAATAAATGATATCTCTGCAACAAAAAGGTTTTCTTAATCAGAATCAGGGCAGTTCTTTAAAGAAAACATCATTTCAGTGAGAAAACCTATTTAATGAAATGACGAAGTGATTCCTGAACACAATGAAGTCTTTGTTTCTATAAAATCACAACTAGTTTAAAAAAAATTAAAAAAAACACATTTTGTCTCTACAAACAAGTTTAATCGTAGATCAGTGGGGAAAATATTTGTTTCAATCCGAATGGGGCTGAAAAGGAGCTAAGTTATTATCAGTCTTTGGGTTACTAAACTTTTCTTAAGATCTTTACTTTTCCGCCTTCTGCTCACCTTTCACACCTAAAACAAAGTGTCATCTGCATAAAAAACATCTGAAGTTGACGTTTTGAGTTACATTTACTCAACTGTTTGACTTTACTCATCACATTTTCTACAACAAATACCACAATCGACATTCTGCTAAAGAACAACAACAACACATCTTTTTAAATCGAAAGCAACTCTGGAACAATCTGAGTTTAAACACAGTGAAATCAGTCGACACAAATAATCTCAGAAATGATTCATCTCCAACAAATGTCCTTCTGAAAGTGCTGCTTTGCTCAGTAGATGTTCACGCTACTCGTTTGGTACCATAAACACACAAATACAGACATTTTAAATTCCTCTATAAATGGACAAATAAAGCTTTTCATGCTAGAAACCAAACGTGCTAAACTACATCAGTCGGTTTGAGATGAACACACGATGGGACGATATTTCAGCGTGAAGCAGTCGATGTATTAAAAACACAAAACGATCCAATTTGATCTGCTTCTGTTTTCTTCATCATCTGAAACTCAGCGAGTGCAAAATACTTTTAATCCAGCAAGAAAAAATAAGGCAAAGAACTGTAGATCTGAAATTATATTTTGAAAAAAAGATTTGTATCTTTGTAAATTGAGATCATTTCTGTGAATGTTTTCAGACTAAGAAGTCTGAATTTTTATAATTCTCATGTTATTTTGAAACTAACGACCAATTTTTCACGTGATAAATGATATAAATCTGTTAGTTTCAGCTGATCAGCTGATTCTCAGACGCTCGCCATCATGACCCAGAAGTGTGACTCAGGCTTTCATTCACAAACGTCTTCACTCAACATAAATTTATATTTCTGATATTGACTGCAGTTTTACATAATAAAAATCTATATTCATATATTCTGAGGAAGCGTAGAGACACTGTTCTGTGTCCACGGCTCTTTACTGGATTTGCATGCTGCTGTGTTTTAAATATTAAAACCTGGTTTAATAAAACTAAATAGGTCAAACTTGGATTATAAAAATAAAAACTTTGATTGTTATTATTCAGCACTTTGAGATTTTAAACAAAGTTCAGTTGATCTGCAGAAAGTTATTTTTCTATTTCATATCAGTTAAAAAAAAATTATTCGACCTCACCAATGTAAAAAGTGTAAGAAAACAACAAAGTACATTTACTCAAATACTGTATGTTTTTAAGGTATTCTCTATTTTATGCTACTTTATGCTTTTACTACATTTCAGAAGGAAATATTGAACATTTTACTGCAGACTTATTGGAAAACGTTCATTACTTTGTTTAAATTTAACAATAAATATGATACAAAAATCAGCTCACTTTGATCAGCTACGACATCAAAATGCTACGCTTACGCAAAATGATGAGATACAATGATATATTACTTTATACTGCATTTTAAAAACCTTTAAATTCTTCTGGATATTTTCAAACTCTAGAAAACCTTCACTTCCCGTCAGACTCTTGGACCATGATGGTGTGATCAGTAAATCCGTGGCGTGACTTCCCTGCTGACCTGCAGGGGGAGTAGAGAGTCATTCGGATTGTTGGCGTTTCCCTCCGGCACTCACTGGCGTCCGTTCGGGTCGAGGCGATACGACAAGCAGACATCAGTACGGCGACATGGATGAGGGCGGCGCTGGATGGGTGACGGCAATCCCACAGTTCACCGTGAGGTCACTTCCTGTGCGGTCCCTCAGGCCCTGGTGAAGCTGGGGATGACCAGAACCACGATGGCTGCCACGGCGACCGCCGCCACCGCCAGGTTCCAGCCTTCAGTGTCACTCTGCTGAGAGACCACGAGTCAGTAAAGCTGATCTGTGACGCAGCGTTCACACATTCAGCGCTGCCATACGGATCAATATGTTCACATCAGGCTCCCAACTGAACTTATTGATCCACCCTCATATTTCTATAATAACTGAGGTGTTGTGTTAATAACTTGGACGCAGAAAACTCGAAGCACGATGATCCATCAAACTGGACAAACGGTCTCAGTAAGAATTAAGACAATAGAGATGCATTTACACATCACTTCCCCCTGGTGGAGGATGGAGGAATCCTCACAGCTGATTTACTTCAGATGTAAACTTTCTAACGACTTTACAAACATTTAAATTATGCAACTATAAATGATCAGAGTAAAGCTGGGACCTCTGGGGTCCTCTGGGATCTCCGGGGCCCTCCGAGATCTCCGGGGCCCTCTGGGGTCCTCTGGGATCTCCGGGGCCCTCCGGGATCTCCGGGGCCCTCCGAGATCTCCGGGGCCCTCTGGGGCCCTCCGGGATCTCCGGGGCCCTCTGGGATCTCCGGGGCCCTCTGGGGCCCTCTGGGATCTCCGGGGCCCTCTGGGATCTCCGGGGCCCTCCGGGGCCCTCTGGGATCTCCGGGGCCCTCTGGGGCCTCCGGGGAGTTGGCCACGCTGCCAGGTTGGTTCCAGAGATCAGGGAGGAGGTTCGGACTTCAACAACACTTTAACTGGATCATCAGAACAGGTTTTAAAACGATGTTCGCTCGTTTTTCAGCCACTCAGATGCTACAAGAAGCACAGCGTCGTAGAGAAAGAAGGGCGTGGCCATACCTGGTCCCCTCTAGGACGCCAGCTCCTCCCACCAGCACCAAATCAAGGCCACTATAACAATCATTCCTATGAAGGGGATGGAGAGAACAGGGGGCTCAGACGGACGAGTGCTCTGAGGAGAAGACAGAGGAGTGTCGGGGGGATGGAGAGAGGAGAAAATAAAATAATCAGAGTAATAAAGTCAGAAGGCGTGAGGGAGAGCAGCGAGCAGGCAGCCAATGAAACACCGGATTGAAAGAGGATGGACGGAGACAGAAGAGAGACGACAGGCCGGCAACTTCAACAGCCATCAAATCTACAGAGTTTGATGAGACGAAGGTGACGGAGGTGACGGAGGAAGCAGGATGTCCAGACATCCAACATTCAAAGACAAGATGGCCGCGGTCGAAGCTACAAACAGCCGCATCTTGTCAATTAAAGATGTCCACTGACACGCTGCAGGGGGTTGTGGGTAAAGGTTCAACTACAGGAAAACTACCACTATGGAGGACAGGAATGAAGTGGATGATTGGATGAAGAGGAGCCGAGGAGGGATCGAGTCACCGGCCAGTCCAACAAACGTCCGACGCTTGGAGACCAGAACGCTTCGGGACAACAAATTCCGTCGCTAGTTGTAAAACCAAAATCCAAATAGAGTCTCAGGTCAAGAAAAGCAAGTCCAACAAAACGCTTTGAAACCTTCGCCAAGTCTCAGGCAAACAAATTCCATCTCTGGTTTTAACTTCTTAAATACAATTCAAGTCCAAAGTCGAGACCAGCGAGTCTTCGAGTCACGTAGGAACGTCGGCGCCGAGTCAACGGTCCAGACGAGCTTTTAGCAAATTCTGTGTCTGGTTCTAACATCAAGATGGACGAGTCCAAAGGTCTTTGGTCGATCGCGTCAACTTGAAGAGTCAAAGAGGTTAAATCCAACTTAAATACGTATCGTTATTGAAACCAGGAACGTCTTCAGCCTGAAAGTTTGTCTCAAGTCTCAAGTCCATCCTGTCACCTGTCAATCAAACCCAGCAGGTCCTGGAAAGTCTTTGAAACCACATCAGGATCTGGTGCTAAAGTCCAAGTGGAGGTGCGAGTCGTTCAGGAGGTGTTCCCCACACGACCAGCCCTCAGCCAATCAGACAGAGCCTTTCAATAAACCTGATGTCTGAAGGCAGCACAGAGAAACAGACGAGATGACGACAACAAACCGTTCGAACCAGGAAGCAGAATGAACCGACGGGCCGACATGCACACAGCAGATGGACAGTCGTCATGGAGACCAAAACTCAGACCTCTGCTGTTAGAGCTTCTTAAACTGACCTGGAAATGTTTCATTCATTGAACCAACCAACAAGGATTCAGCCTGATCTGTCCTTTCCCCAACGATCTATCAGCTCTCCACTCGACCCCCGAGGCTTTGACCTTTGACCCCTCACCTTGGACTTCCTGCCCACCAGTTGGTGCAGCTCGGCCCTGCAGCGCTGCAGCTCCTCCTGGAGCGCTGCTCGCTCCCCCTGGCTGCCGTCGTAGAGACGCTGCAGGTCAACCAGCTCGTCCTTCAGACCGTCACACTGTCGGATAGACGGACACACTGAGTCCATCCCAGCCTCACCGCGGAGAGACAGACAAACTGAGTCCATCCCAGCCTCACCGCAGAGAGACAGACAAACTGAGTCCATCCCAGTCTCACCTCTCTCTGGACTTTCTGAGCCATCTCCTTCGCTTGTCTCAGTTGGACCTTCAGGACGCTGACGTCCTCCTGGACCAGAGACGAGGCCCCGCCTCCAGGTTCGGGTCCGGACTGGGAGAACGTGATGTACGAGTCCTTCTGCTGGTCGTGCTGCTCCCGCTCAGCGCCGCCCTCCGCTCTGACTGCCAGGTACACGTCGTCACACCTGATCACAGGAGACGGACAGGAGACGGACAGGAGACGGACAGGAGACTTCAGTGGCGAGGACAGGCTGACGGTTTGATTGACAGCTGCTGGGACCACTCACGTGTCTCGTTGCTGCTGCAGTTGCTCCACTTTGTTTCTCAGCTGTTTGTTGTCGGTGGTCAAAGTCCGACGATCGTCTGTCAGACAGATGATGTCATCCTGCAGCTGAGTGATGTCACCTGAGCACGGACCACACACATGATCTAAAGTTACTCGTGACAGTAACTAGTTACATTATTTAACGTTACTGGTTACAGTATTTAACGTTACTCATTACAGTAACTAGTTACATTATTTAACATTACTAGTTACAGTAACTAGTTACATTATTTAACGTTACTAGTTACAGTATTTAACATTACTAGTTACAGTAACTAGTTACAGTTTTTAACGTTACTAGTTGCAGTAACTAGTTACCGTGTGCCATGGCGCCGCAGCTCTTCATGCTCATCTCGGCTCTCAGGGTTGTGACCTCCAGCTCGTACTCGGCCGAGGTGGCGTGCAGCCTCTGTAGCTCCGCCCTCAGACGACACAGCTCCTCCTGCATGGAGGCGATGTCGTTCTCCCTCTCTCCTGCCGCCTCCTCAGCCGCCTGCTGCAACACCAGAACCTCCTCCTGAGCCGAGCGCAGCTCCTGCTGTACCTCCTCCAGCTCGCTCTCCTTCTCCTCCTCCAGACTGTCCATCTCCTCCTGGACCGAACGCAGCTGAGCTGCAGACATACGGGGGAGTCAGAGCGATAATGACGGTGATGATGATGATGATGATAATGAAGGTGATGATGATGATGAAAATGATGATGGTGATGATGATGGTGAGGGTAATGATGATGATGATGGTGGTGATGATGATGATGAAAATGATGATGGTGATGATGATGGTGAGGGTAATGATGATGATGATGGTGGTGATGATGATGATGAAAATGATGATGGTGATGATGATGATGGTGATCAAACTGAATGTTTTGACCTCTGACAGGAAACAGGAAGTGAACTTTGAACCTTGTAGTCTCTGGATCTGCCTGGTGAAGCTCTCAGCCTGGTGAGCGCTGGCCAGTCGCTCCTCATCCAGGAGACCTGAGAATAGACAGGAGAACCATGAGGAGGAGGAGGAGGAGGAGAAGGAGGAGGAGTCAGCTGACACTCACCCTGCAGCTCCATGACGTTGTCCTCGTGTCTCTGGGAAACCTCCTGCGTCTCCTCCACCTCCAGGAGCAGCTGTATCACCTGAGCTCTCAGCTCCTCCAGTTCCTCCTCTTCATCTTTCACTCCTCCTCCTGCCACCACTTGCTCCTCTTCCTCCTCCAACTTCTCCTCCGTCACCTCCTTCTCTTCCTCCTGCTGCCCCTTCTCTCCATCTCCCAGCGGCTCCGCCTTCTCCTCCAGAGACTCCCTCTCTTTGGCCGTCAGGGTGTCTGCCAGCATGATGGGCTTCTCCTCCTTCAGCTCGCACAGCTCGTCTTTGGAGAGAGAGGGTGGGGGTAGGGGTTGTGGGGGGGGGGGGGGTTACATGTTAAATATGTCACATTGAGTCATGCAGGTGTTTCAGAACAGGAGGAGGAACAGGAAGAGGAGCAAGAGGAGGAGGACGAGGACAAGGAGGAAGAAAAACTTTGCCCAAAACATTTTGGTTTTTCACTTGCGGAAGTCCTGAATATTGTTTTTATTAACGTTAATATTCATGTTCATAAATGAGCTCTGTAACGTTCTCCTCCTCTTCCTCTTCCTACTCTTGATCGTCCTCCTCCTCATCAGGCTTCACAGATTCAAAAGATTGTTATTCAGAAAATTAAACATTAAATATGAATTTAATCACAGATGAAAACAATTAGTTCATCGATCAGATCAATAATTAATATTGATCAAATCTTTTGATCCACCCTGAGTGTCGGATGTTTGATGAAGACGCTGATGAAGCTGCAGGTTTATGTTTCTGACAGCTCGCCTGCTCGATTGGTCGAAGCTGCTGGCAGGCAGCCAATCACAGTGAGGCAGTGACAGCAGCATCACAGTGACATCATCATCCTGCTCTTCCTCCTGTCATCACTCGAGCACATACTCCTTTTCATCAGGGGTCTACCATCATCATCATCCTCTTCCTCCTGACATTAAACACACACACACACACACACACACACACACACACACACACACAGACAAACAACACTGAGGAGGGAACATGCAGCACTTCCTCCAGCCCTTTCACAATAAAAGCCTTCCACTCACTTTTCCTGGAAACATCAACAGAGTTTTAAAAGTTTAAAAGAATAAAAGATACAACTACCTATGGGTCTCTGGAGGGCTTTTATTGTGACACAGGAAGTGTCGAGTGTGAGGTGTGTCACTGATCACACTCTTCTTCACCACTCCTTCATCACTCACTCCTCTTCATCACTCCTTCATCACTCACTCCTCTTTATCACTCCTTCATCACTCACACTCCTCTTCATCACACACCACTGACCAGACGGGTCGAGGACCTCCTCGATGACAGGAGGCAGACGGAGTCCGTCCATGATGTCAGCTGATGGAGGGGGCGGAGCTTCAGCTGCAGAGAGGTCGATGGAGGATCAGAGCTCCACGCAGAGGAGTGGAGGATACGATGGAGCCACAGAAGACTCCTCACGCTCCGGACAGAAGGAGGCACTGTAGCATCTTCATCATCCTGGAGGGAGAGAGGAGGAGAAGGAGGAGGAGGATAAGAGGGTGGAGGAGGAGGGGGAGAGGGAGGTGGTATGTGAAAACTGCGACACGACTACAACTGCATCATCACAGATACAAATTCTACACAGAAGATCGATCAAACACAGAAACACAACCAGCTGATACACGTCTGACCTGCAACACGTCAACAACACATCTGACCTGCAACACGTCAACAACACGTCTGACCTGCAACACATCAACAACACGTGACTTGCAACACGTCAACAACACGTCTGACCTGCAACACGTTAACAACACATCTGACCTGCAACATGTCAACAACACGTCAACAACACATCTGACCTGCAACATGTCAACAACACATCAACAACACGTCTGACCTGCAACACGTCAACAACACGTCAACAACACATCTGACCTGCAACACGTCAACAACACATCAACAACACATCTGACCTGCAACACGTCAACAACACGTCAACAACACACCTGACCTGCAACATGTCAACAACACGTCAACACGTCTGACCTGCAACACGTCAACAACACGTCTGACCTGCAACACGTCAACAACACGTCAACAACACATCTGACCTGCAACATGTCAACAACACGTCAACATGTCTGACCTGCAACACGTCAACAACATGTCAACAACACGTCTGACCTGCAGCATGTCAACAACACGTCAACAACACGTCTGACCTGCAACACGTCAACAACACGTCAATAACACGTCTGACCTGCAACACGTCAACAACACGTCAACAACACATCTGAAATGCAACACGTCAACAACACGTCAACAACACATCTGACCTGCAACACGTCAACAACACGTCAACAACACATCTGACCTGCAACATGTCAACAACACGTCAACATGTCTAACCTGCAACACGTCAACAACACGTCAACAACACATCTGACCTGCAACATGCCAACAACACGTCAACACGTCTGACCTGCAACACATCGACAACACATCAACAACACGTCTGACATGCAACATGTCAACATGTCAACACGTCTGACCTGCAACACATCAACAACACGTCAACACATCTGACCTGCAACACATCAACAACACGTCAACAACACATATGACCTGCAACATATCAACAACACGTAAACATGTCTGACCTGCAACATGTCAACAACATGTCAACACATCTGACCTGCAACACGTCAACAACACATCAACAACACATCTGACCCGCAACACGTCAACAACACATCAACAACATGTCTGACTTGCAACACGTCAACAACACATCTGACCTGCAACATGTCAACAACACATCTGACCTGTAACACGTCAACAACATGTCAACAACACATCTGACCTGCAACACGTCAACAACACGTCCAACACGTCTGACCTGTAACATGTCAACAACATGTCAACAACACGTCAACACGTCTGACTTGCAACATGTCAACAACATGTCAACAACACATCTGACCTGCAACATGTCAACAACATGTCAACACGTCTGACCTGCAACACGTCAACAACACATCTGACCTGCAACATGTCAACAACACGTCAACACGTCTGACCTGTAACAGGTCAACGTGTCAACATGTCTGACTTGCAACACGTCAACAACACATCAACACATCTGACCTGCAACATGTCAACAACATGTCTGACTTGCAACACGTCAACAACACATCAACAACACGCCTGACCTGCAGCTGCACTACTTCTATAATGCACCAGATCAGACTGAACCAACCACAGACTGTTTATACCTGAACAACAACAACAAAAACAACACAGAACCAACAGGAAGACCCTCATCTTCATCAAAGAAGAAGTTTAGGGACTGAGTTAGTGGACGAGTTAATGGACAAGTTAGCGGACGAGTTAGTGGATGAGTTAGTGGATGCGTTAATCATCGAGTTAGTGGACAAGTTAGTGGATAAGTTAGTGGACAAGTTAGTGGATAAGTTAGTGGATAAGTTAGGACATGAGTTAGTGGATGAGTTAATCATCGAGTTAGTGGATGAGTTAATGGATACGTGGATGCGTTATTGAATGAGTTAGTAGACAAGTTAGTGGATTCGTTTATTGACGAGTTACTGGACAAGTTAGTGGATTAGTTAGTGTACGAGTTAGTGGGTGATCAAGTTAGTGGATTAGTGGACGAGTTAGTTGATGAGTTAGTGTATGAGTTAGTGGTGGAGTTAATCATTTAGTTAGTGGACAAGTTTTATTTTTTGGAGCCAGTATTGACCATATTTGGATGTTTTGGGGACCTATCAATCAAACAGCCCCGTCCCCAATCATATCGGTGTTTGAGTTCTAATATGTAACAAATTATTTCCAGAAGGACCAGAACAGTGATCAGAACAAGGGACTTTATCTAACAGCACCATGATGTTTTTTGAATGGGAGTCTATGGAGACGGCCCCTAGTGGTCCTCAGTGGTACTACAGATGGAGTGTATGGAGACAGCCCCTAGTGGTCCTCGGTGGTACTACAGATGGAGTCTATGGAGACAGCCTCTAGTGGTCCTCAGTGGTACTACAGATGGAGTCTATGGAGACAGCCTCTAGTGGTCCTCAGTGGTACTACAGATGGAGTCTTTGGAGACAGCCCCTAGTGGTCCTCGGTGGTACTACAGATGGAGTCTATGGAGACGGCCCCTAGTGGTCCTCGGTGGTACTACAGATGGAGTCTTTGGAGACAGCCCCTAGTGGTCCTCGGTGGTACTACAGATGGAGTCTATGGAGACAGCCCCTAGTGGTCCTCAGAGGTACTACAGATGGAGTCTATGGAGACAGCCCCTAGTGGTCCTCAGAGGTACTACACTTTACAGACCTGGAAACTACGAATAACTTTACTACAGTTTATGGTTTATAAACTCATATTCCCTTAAAAATTACAGCAGTATTTCCAGGAGACATGTGACATCATTAAACATGTTTATGTTTACAGTTTTACCTCCAAACAAACAAACAGACTTTGGAACATGTTCTGGTAAATGATCAATTAGACCTCATGGTTTAATTTATTATTATCAGGTTATCATCCTCCTCATTCTAAATATTACAGTGATGTCAACTCATTACTGCATCACAGACTGTTTACCTCTTCGTGATATTCATATTAAACACAGTCCAGGTTGCTTTTCTTGTCCTGCAGCTGAAACATCTGTTCAATAACTCGACATGTTTGAGTCTCAAAGGTCCGACAGTCAATCAGAGTCTTGCTGCTACAACATGATCAATAAAATGTTGTACTGCCTCTTTAAGCAGAATCAGCTGCAGATATTCTTCATGGTGTCTGTTCCCTCTGAGTGACCTTCCTCCGGTCTCATATCCATCCCTCTCCTCTGTCCCTGCAGCAGACACGGATCAGAACCAGCACCTACCTGATGCAGTGTTCTGGTTCTGAGAGCGGTGCACCTCCTCCTCCTCCTCCTCTTCCTCCTTCTGTTTTCCTATATTTCCTCCTCAGCATCAGCTCCTCTCTCAGCGTGATGCAGAGCGACGTCACTACATGCTACAGACAGACAGCCACGGTGTGAAAACCCAACGAGCACGCATGACGTCATTCATTAACCCCTTCACGGCTCCGAGACGCCGGTACTGCTGCACCGCTGCAGAGAGACAAGGAGACAGAGAGACAAGGAGACAAGGAGACAGAGAGACAAGGAGACAAGGAGACAGAGACACAAGGAGACAGAGAGACAAGGAGACACTCCATCAGGGACAGGATTTTATATACATATATATACAGTGGGTACGGAAAGTATTCAGACTCCTTTAAATGTTTCACTCTTTGTTTCATTGCAGCCATTTGCTAAAATCAAAAAAGTTCATTTTATTTCTCATTAATGTACACTCAGCACCCCATGTTGACAGAAAAAAACAGAAATGTAGAAATTTGTGCAAATTTATTAAAAAAGAAAAACTGAAATATCACATGGTCATAAGTATTCAGACCCTTTGCTGTGACACTCATATTTAACTCACATGCTGTCCATTTCTTCTGATCCTCCTTGAGATGGTTCTACTCCTTCATTGGAGTCCAGCTGTGTTTAATTAAACTGATTGGACTTGATTAGGAAAGGCACACACCTGTCTATATAAGACCTTACAGCTCACAGTGCATGTCAGAGCAAATGAGAATCATGAGGTCGAAGGAACTGTCCAAGGAGCTCAGAGACAGAATTGTGGCAAGACACAGATCTGGCCAAGGTTACAAAATAATTTCTGCAGCACTCAAGGTTCCTAAGAGCACAGTGGCCTCCATAATCCTTAAATGGAAGAAGTTTGGGACGACCAGAACTCTTCCTAGACCTGGCCGTCCAGCCAAACTGAGCAATCGTGGGAGAAGAGCCTTGGTGAGAGAGGTAAAGAAGAACCCAAAGATCACTGTGGCTGAGCTCCAGAGATGCAGTAGGGAGATGGGAGAAAGTTCCACAAAGTCAACTATCACTGCAGCCCTCCACCAGTCGGGGCTTTATGGCAGAGTGGCCCGACGGAAGCCTCTCCTCAGTGCAAGACATATGAAAGCCCGCATAGAGTTTGACAAAAAACACATGAAGGACTCCCAGACTATGAGAAATAAGATTCTCTGGTCTGATGAGACCAAGATTGAACTTTTTGGCGTTAATTCTAAGCGGTATGTGTGGAGAAAACCAGGCACTGCTCATCACCTGCCCAATACAATCCCAACAGTGAAACACGGTGGTGGCAGCATCATGCTATGGGGGTGTTTTTCAGCTGCAGGGACAGGACGACCGGTTGCAATTGAAGGAAAGATGAATGCGGCCAAGTACAGAGATATCCTGGAAGAAAGCCTCTTCCAGAGTGCTCTGGACCTCAGACTGGGCCGAAGGTTCACCTTCCAACAAGACAATGACCCGAAGCACACAGCTAAAATAACAAAGGAGTGGCTTCGGAACAACTCTGTGACCATTCTTGACTGGCCCAGCCAGAGCCCTGACCTAAACCCAATTGAGCATCTCTGGAGAGACCTGAAAATGGCTGTCCACCAACGTTCACCATCCAACCTGACGGAACTGGAGAGGATCTGCAAGGAAGAATGGCAGAGGATCCCCAAATCCAGGTGTGAAAAGCTTGTTGCATCATTCCCAAGAAGACTCATGGCTGTACGAGCTCAAAAGGGTGCTTCTACTCAATACTGAGCAAAGGGTCTGAATACTTATGACCATGTGATATTTCAGGTTTTCTTTTTTCATAAATTTGCACAAATTTCTACATTTCTGTTTTTTTCTGTCAAGATGGGGTGCTGAGTGTACATTAATGAGAAATAAAATGAACTTTTTTGATTTTAGCAAATGGCTGCAATGAAACAAAGAGTGAAAAATTTAAAGGGGTCTGAATACTTTCCGTACCCACTGTATATGTGTGTGTGTGTGTGTGTGTGTGTGTGTGTGTATATGTATATGTATGTATATAGATAGATAGGTACTTTAGTAATCCCAAAAGGTGAAATTGTGTGTATATGTATGTATTAAATGATGAAGCTAAGTTAACGTTTCCCTGCAGGTGTGATTTAACACCAGGTAACACTGGATCATCAATCCCCCCCCACCCCCCTCCCCCCCTCCCCTGCTGGTAAAACTGGAGCTGCAGCAGACTCTCCACCTCTCTCACTCTTGAGTGGTTGCTAGGCAACACCAATCCGGGCTGGATAACATTAAAGGCCATATGAGGAGAGAAGGAGAAGTGCCAACAGATCACGTGTTCGGTTACAGAGGAGACATTAACAAGAGGCAGGTCCTGGTCCTGATCCTGGTCCTGATCCTGGTGCTGATCCTGATCCTGATCCTGGTCCTGGTGCTGATCCTGATCCTGATCCTGGTCCTGATCCTGGTCCTGATCCTGGTCCTGGTCCTGGTCCTGGTGCTGATCCTGGTCCTGGTCCTGGTGCTGATCCTGGTCCTGGTCCTGGTCCTGATCCTGGTCCTGGTCCTGGTGCTGATCCTGGTCCTGGTCCTGGTGCTGATCCTGGTCCTGGTCCTGGTCCTGATCCTGATCCTGGTCCTGGTGCTGATCCTGGTCCTGGTCCTGGTGCTGATCCTGGTCCTGGTCCTGATCCTGGTGTCTTAAATACTCCATCAAGTTCATCGTTCTTCCTCCTCAGTGATTAAACACATCTGACCTGGTTTCTCCTGCAGTGGTGAGCAGCTCATCAATAACACATGGCTAACACAGGAGGAGGAGGAAGAGGAAGAGGAGGAGGAGGAGGAGGAGCTGGTGATCACAGAGACCTGGAGGACAGATGTTATCAGTGTCTCCACCGGGACATTCGAGTACTCTGCATATTCTGAGTCTTTATTTATTATTATTTCATGATTCTAAATCAGCATCAATCAATCAATCAATCAATCAATCAATCAATCAATCAATCAATCAATAATGAAAACACACACCTGCTCTCAGTTTAAGGACAAACAAACACAATAAATAAACAATAAAAACTTCATGAATTATATTGTAATATGAAATGAATTCTCGACCTCTGATATATTTTTATGACATTAACCTGAAAGTTGAATAAAAATGAAACCCTGCAGTGAAGATGTAAGATTGTGTAATAATTTATACATAGAAAATTATGTATTATTATTTATCATTTTAATAAAACAACATATAAACACAAACAGTTTCAGGCAGTTTTTCCAGACTTCAGCTGCAACTAATAATTATTGATTCTTATAAAATAACTGATTATTTAGTCTGAAAACGTTTTTTATTCTCCGGGCGGTGTTTCCGGTTCGTGTCGAATCTGCGGACGCGGAGCAGTTTGATGTAAATCCAGCGTGTGTGTGTGTGACGGTTGATGTGTGTGTGACCGCAGAAGTCCACGTGCGGCTCTGAACAGGTGAGATAGCCGCAGTTTACCGGAACTCACTTAGCACGACATGCTAACGTTAGCTTCCCTGCAGCAGGTTAAAATGACGGAGTGCTGCCTCACAGTTAGCATGACATGCTAACGTGGAGCGGGTTAACGTGGAGCGGGTTAACGTGGAGCGGGTTAACTATTGGTTATCGGTTAGCATTTAAACTAACTGTTTGTTTGTCGTGTTTTTGACGCTTCCTGTAACGTTCACTAACTCTGACGTCACAGCGTCGCTTACGTAACGCGGTCCTGTTCGGCTCGCTCGGACAAGGTTAGGTTAGGTTAGCGGAAACTTCTGAGGTTTCGTGTGAATAAACTTCATTCATCGATTCAATACAAGAACAGAAACGTACCTGCGGACAGGTGCGGGTCTCCGCTGCAGGTCGGCGGGGTTCAGGTCGATGTCAGGCGGCTTTAAAAACACAGAACAGCCGCTTCTTCACAACCAGCGCAGGTCAGTTTCATTAAAATGAATGACGACATAGTCCGTGTGGGGCCGCTGGGGGCGCTGTGGTGCGCAGGTATGAAAGCCCGGAGTGATTAATATTGAATACATTTGAACTAAAGACGTTATGGAAGGAATAAATATGAGATTTTAAAAGTGTAAATCTTATAAATAGAACATAGAAATAACATTAATATCGAACTTCAACTTATAATTATTAAATGTTATTTTTATATTAGTTTTTTCAACATTTTCCAGAAGTCTGTTTTCATTCGGGCGACATCAACAAAATAAAATATCTCAATATTTTCTACCAAACACCTCGTTAACAGTCGGAGTTCAAACTAAACAATCTTTGATCAATAATCATCATTAATGTTGATGTAATAACGTAATGATTGTCATATAATGTAATAACGGATCATTCTGTATCCCTCCGAACCGTCTGGTTCTGTCGCAGGTCGTCGGCCGGCGGACATGTTGGTGCTGCGGTGCATTGTGGGTGATCTGCACGGAGGAGGACTCCTGAGACGTCTGCAGAGGACATTTGTGTCCCCGTCGTGTCGTCCCTATGCTCGT
>NW_027185258.1:242500-267500 GCF_022577435.1 Embiotoca jacksoni | reverse complement strand
TGATGATGGTGATGATGATGGTGGTGGTGGTGGTGGTGGTAGTGAAGATGATGAGATGGTGATGGTGGTGGTGGCGAAGATGAGATAGTGATGGTGATGATGATGATGATGATGATGTTAAAACCTGTTTTATTAAAAAAGCATTTTATTTATTTGCTTCTAAAAGTGAAACTTCCTGCAGGTTGAACTGATGAAGTGAAGAACTGTTTCTGTTTCTGTATCTTCAGATGAATCCGACTGATCACAGCGAAGTCTAAATATCTCAGTTACGATTATCATATGCCTCGTTATTATTTTAAGAAGTGTAATAACATAAATCAGCAACTGTAAACAGAAAGTCTTCAAAAACGTAACTACGAGAAGAAAATATTTACACAGGTTTGGCAGAAATAACCCCATAAAATAACGTATTTAAAATACACTGCTCCAAAAAATAAAGGGAACACTTAAACAACATCCTAGATCTCAATGAATGAAATATTCCAGTTCAAATCTTTATTCATTACATAGTGGAATGTGTTGAGAACAAAATAACATCAGAATGATCAATGGAAATCAGAATCATTATCCATGGAGGTCTGGATTCAGAATCATACTCCAAATAAAAGTGGAAAAATCAGATCACAGGCTGATCCAACTTCTGTGGAGATTCCTGAAGACAAGTCCAAATGAGTCTCAGTAGTGTGTGTGTCCTCCACGTGCCTGTATCACTCCCTACAACGCCTGGGCATGCTCCTGATGAGACCACGGATGTTCTCCTGAGGGATCTCCTCCCAGACCTGGATCAAAGCATCGGTCCACTCCCGGACAGTCTGCGGTGGACGTGGCGTCGGCGGACGGAACGAGACGCGATGTCCCGGATGTGCTGGACTGGATTCAGGTCTGGGGGACGGGCGGGCCGGTCCGGAGCATCGATGCCTTCATCGTGCAGGAACTGCTGACACACTCCAGCCACATGAGGCCAAGCATTGTCCTGCATCAGAAGAACCCAGGACCCGCTGCACCAGCAGATGGTCTTCAACGGGTCTGAGGATCTCATCCCGGGACCTGATGGCAGTCAGGGTACCTCTGGCTAGCACACGGAGGGCTGCGCTGCCCTCCGAAGAAACGCCTCCCCAGACCGTCGCTGACCCGCCGCCGACCCGGTCCCGCTGGAGGATGTTGCAGGCAGCAGAACGTTCTCCACGGCGTCTCCAGACTCCGTCACGTCTGTCACATGTGCTCAGTGTGAACCTGGTCTCAACCTGCCCCCTCCACGTCTCCTGGTGGACCGGCCCGTCTCCCGGTATGTCCTCCGTCCTCTTGACACTGTGCTGACAGACACAGCAAACCTTCTTGCCACAGTGTGCATTGATGTGCCATCCTGGATGAGCTGCACGACCTGAACAACTTCTGTGGGTTGGAGACACCTCATGCTCCCTCTAGTGGTGAGGACACTGGCAAAATGCAAAAGGGACCAACGATCATCCAGAAAGGACGAGGACAGAGAAACGGTCTGTGGTCACCACCTGCAGAACCGTTCCTTTATAGGGTTGTCTTGATAATTGCCTCATTTCCACCTGTTTGTTCCATTTGTACAACAGCAGGTGAAACTGATCCTCAATCAGTGTTGATCCAAACTGGACAGCTTGATTTCACAGAAGTGGGATTGATTGGAGTTACATTGAGGTGTTTAAGTGTTCCCTTTATTTTTTGGAGCAGTGTATATATATATATATGACATCATAATTAGACCAGTGTCCTGATAACTCTGTGGTGTTTATGCTGCAGGCTGGAGGTGCCCCCCACCCCGGAGGTGCCCCCCCCCCCGGAGGAGTTTTCAGGGTGCGTTCAGACTCGTCACTGAGCTGCATCAGAAAAATCTTTGAAGAATGTTTGAATTGAGCTTTTACATTTTTCAGCAGCGCTGCTTCGAACTCGTCGATGAATGTCACAAGGATCTCTACCTTCATGTGAGTGACCTCATCGTGATGTTTTAAATGTGGGTTCAGGATCAGGTGACCTCTGACCTTTGACCTATTTGTTTTGCAGGTTTGTTCTGCCGCTGGACAACCTGTAAGACTTTCATATTATATTTAATATCATACGTATTCACCTGTATTCACCTGGAGCCTGACAGGTGTTCCTCTCTCTGTGTTTCAGGGAATCCTCTCAGGCGTACGTATCACTGCACCTCTTTAAACTGTCACCTTCGACCTCTGACCTCTGGGACATAATCTGATTGGCTGAGGGAAACATCAGTAGGCGGAGCCAAAGAGCCTGCTGGTCACTGGCAGAAGAAATATTTACCTGTTCGTGAAAGATCCAGTCATGAGGTCAAACCTCTGGAGTTATTACAATAATAACGATAATTACAATAACAACAATAACAATAATAATAATAATGACAACAATAATAATGATAACAATAGTGACAATGATAATAATAACAATATAATAATAAGCATAATGATGATATAATAATAACTAATCATAATGACAATAATATAATAATGATGATGATATATCATAATACAAATAATACTAATATCAATAACCTGATGATGTCAATGATGACAACATCAGGTTATTGATTATAGATGACATCACCAGGTTATTGCAGGTGGAGCTGATCTGAGTGACAGCTGCTGAACGTGAGGGGTTGTCAGATGATGACTAATGAAAGAAAAGCCAGCAAACAAAGTTTGTTTTCTGCTATAATATCGGATCGTTGGAAGGTTTCTGATGAGATATCGGATCGTTGGAAGGTTTCTGATGAGATATCGGATCGTTGGAAGGTTTCTGATGCGATATCGGATCGTTGGAAGGTTTATTGAAATTAAACCATGCGAGAAGTTTGGAGGGAATCGTCTCTGTTTGTTGGAGCTTTGATTGCCTTTAAACTTTTTATCAATTATTATGTCTCACCTGCACCTGTTTCACATCCTATATGCACCTGTCCTTCCTGCAACTGTCTCACCTGTCTCACATCTTACCTGCACCTGTCCCACCTGTAACACCTGTCTCACCTCCATCAGCATGGCCTTCAGTCCTGCCTGCATCCTCTCCACCTGTGTGACAGCGAACCTTGGCTCCGCCCTGCAGCGCGGGGATGAGAAGGCCGGCGACCTCACCACCGACCCATTCGGTGTCGGAAAGAAATGATGTCAATCAGAAGTTCATTGTCACCTGTGAAGTGATGAAGAGGAAGAAACACGCAAGAAATATCCAATCACAGAGCTTGAAGTTTCATCACAGGTGGAAACCAATCTGCTTAAGCTGTGTTGTGGTCACATGACCCCGCAGCTCCGCCCCTGTCCTGAAGTCACAGTTTCTGTCATTGATCATGTGACTGTTAAAAGAAGCTCTGTCGAGTGACACAAACATGTTACCTGGTTTCCTGACAGCAGGGGGCGCTGTGACTAGTGATATCTCAGCTGTTTGTACTTCCTGAATGTGATGTTATTAAACTGAAATTCTCCGGCTTCCTGAATCAGTCCTGGTTTACTGAATCACCTCAGTCAGGCTACATGACCTACAGTACTACATTACCCAGGAGCCATTGGTGCTGTTTCTAACCCCGTATCCATGGCAACTGAGATCATCCCAGGTTCCTGATGGTTGCAGAGTTTTAGATCCTGGTCACCTGACAGCAGGGGGCGCTGTGACGTGAACATCTGTGAAACCAGATGTGTCTCTGCAATTATCTGTCCATGCAAGGTCAAAGGTCACCACACGTGATGCCACATATGTCCCGTGTTTCATATTAACAGGACACGCTGCCATCTGGAGGCCGTTCTGAGCGCTACACCCCTACACAACAACATCCAACATGAACCATGGATCTAAACCAGATTCTCCATGATCCTGGTCCCCAGAGGTCAAGATCAGTTTTCAGGTCCTGGTCCCCAGAGGTCAGGATCCGTTTTCAGGTCCTGGTCCCCAGAGGTCCAGGTCAGGTTTCAGGTCCTGGTCCCCAGAGATCCGGGTCAGGTTTCAGGTACTGGTCCCCAGAGGTCAGGGGGTCCTGGTCCCCGGAGGTCAAGGTCAGGTTTCAGGTCCTGGTCCCCAGATGTCAGGGTCAGGTTTCAGATCCTGGTCCCCAGAGATCATGATCAGGTTTCAGGTCTTGGTGTCAAGAGGTCAGGGTCAGGTTTCAGGTCCTGGTCCCCACAGGTCAGGGTCAGGTTTCAGGTCCTGGTCTCCAGATGTCAGGATCAGGTTTCAGGTCCTGGTCCCCAGAAGTCAGGGTCAGGTTTCAGGTTCTGGTCCCGAGAGGTCAGGATCAGGTTTCAGGTCCTGGTCCCCAGAAGTCAGGGTCAGGTTTCAGGTTCTGGTCCCGAGAGGTCAGGATCAGGTTTCAGGTCCTGGTCTCCAGAGGTCAGGGTCAGGTTTCAGGTCCTGGTCTCCAGAGGTCAGGGTCATGTTTCAGGTCCTGGTCCCCACAGGTCAGGATCAGGTTTCAGGTCCTGGTCTCCAGAGGTCAGGGTCAGGTTTCAGGTCCTGGTTTCCAGAGGTCAGGGTCAGGTTTCAGGTCCTGGTCCCCAAAGTTCAGGGTCAGGTTTCAGCTGAAAAAAATCTCTGCTGGTCTGTCCTGGATTGACCCGCCCTGTAGGTCCATCTCTGCCGTATGATGTCATAACGAGGTCACAGGTCAAAGGTCACAATGATGACTGTAAATGTTTTCCTGTCAGCAGGTCAGAGCTGCAGCAGCGGAACCAGACTGAGGATGAGTCGTGGACCCGCAGGTGAGTGTGGAACCAGAACCAAGTGGACTTCAGGTCAGTTCAGGCGTCTTCAGAGCTGCTGTCTGTGTTTGTGCTGCAGGAACCAGCTGCAGGAACCAGGAAGAGGATCTGCAAGGTGAGTTCTCAACAGGAAGTCAGCCATCCCACAGGAAGACAGCCGTCAAACAGGAAGGCGGCCGTCAAAGAGGAAGTCGGCTGTCAAACAGGAAGTCGGCCGTCAAACAGATAGTCGGCCATTAAACAGGAAGTCAGCTGCGTGGCGCCTCTCACCCGAGGCTACAACGGAGTCCCGCCCCCCCCAGGAGTCTGGTTCCACACCCAGAGCCCGAGTACATCTTTCTGGTGCCACTGCAGCTTCTCCATGTGGTTCTAATAATCAATACTTAATCAATACATCAATCCACGTGGCTCCGTGTAATTATGTATTAATTATATACTGATTGTGTTTGATTATGTATTGATTGATGTATTGATCATATATTGATTATATTTGATGATGTATTGATCATATATTGATTATATTTGATGATGTATTGATCATATATTGATTATGTATTGATTGATGTATCGATTATTTATTGATGTTTGATTGATGTATTGATTATGTACTGATAAAGTATTGATAAAGTATTGTTATGTTTGATTATGCATTGATTGATGTATTGATTGATGTATTGATTGATGTATTGTGTGTTAAGTACTGATTGATGTATTGATTGATGTATTGTGTGTTAAGTACTGATTATGTATTGATTGATGTATTGATTATGTTTGATTAAGTATTGATTGATGTATTGTGTGTTAAGTACTGATTATGTATTGATTGATGTATTGATTATGTTTGATTAAGTATTGATTGATGTATTGATTGATGTATTGATCATGCAGGATGGTTGGATATGCCTTTCCTGCATCCTGCCAGGTCAGTATTTGTGCTCTGATGAATCTCGGCCACAATCTCCAGTCCGGAGGAGACGAACGAGCCGGTCGATCTTCTTCTGATCCTTTTGGAAACGGGAAGTGATGACGAGGGACACGCCCACTTCTGACTGACCAATCAGAGAAAGACGATCAATAAGACCCCAGAAACAAACCGACTCAGCTGTTTCTCAGAGGGTTCAGTGGAGCGAATCTGTTGATGAAGACAGTGAAACCTGGTTGAATGTTGCAAGAGGATGACACACACTGGACACGTGTTGTTTGTGGTGGAAGGTGTTGCTATGGTAACAACCATGTTGACTCTTCATGAGCAGGTTTGTTTTTGTTTGCTCTGCCGATTCTCTGATCAATAAATTAGATTTTATTTACTCGTTATTTACTTTCTCTTTATCTCATTGATTGATGTGTTGGTGATTTTGATTTGACGGTTTGTCCTGTAGGTGGCAGCAGAGGACAGTAGAGACAGGAAGTAGAAACCTGTGAAGTTTATTCAGTGTTTAAATGGAAACAGACGAAGTCACTCAAGAAAAACAGAGAAAATCTGATTTTGTATGTTTTAAAAAAAATCTTTCAGTCTTCACAGCTCATCTCTACTTAGTATACATAAATATATATAACTCAATACTGATCAATACTGGTCAATACCAATCAGTATTGATCAATAGTGGTCAATACTGGTCAACACCTCCTACTGACTGTTTTCAATCGACCGCTGGGAGCAGGTCAGTTTGCCCCGAGTATCTTCTGGCAGCTGGCCATGTTCCTAACATGTTTTCAACATGTTTGATGAGATCAGCTGACCATGTTCTAAACATGTTTTTAACATGTTTGATGAGATCAGCTGACCATGTTCTAAACATGTTTTCAACATGTTTGATGAGATCAGCTGACCATGTTCTAAACATGTTTTCAACATGTTTGATGAGATCAGCTGACCATGTTTTTAGCATGTTTGAAGAGATCAGCTGACCATGTTCTAAAGATGTTTTTAGCATGTTTGATGAGATCAGCTGACCATGTTCTAAACATGTTTTCAACATGTTTGATGAGATCAGCTGACCATGTTTTTAACATGTTTGATGAGATCAGCTGACCATGTTTTTAGCATGTTTGATGAGATCAGCTGACCATGTTCTAAAGATGTTTTTAGCATGTTTAATGAGATCAGCTGACCATGTTCTAAAGATGTTTTTAGCATGTTTGATGAGATCAGCTGACCATGTTCTAAAGATGTTTTTAACATGTTTGATGAGATCAGCTGACCATGTTTTTAGCATGTTTGATGAGATCAGCTGACCATGTTCTTAACATGTTTTTAACATGTTTGATGAGATCAGCTGACCATGTTTGGGCTCCATTAGAAAACAAATGAAATGTGTGAGTGTGTGTGTCTCATTAGCATCTCTTCATATCTGGAGTATAATTATAGATTCTATTATTTAAATCCATCCTTCATTAAAATCTGTTGATTTTTGTGTGTCGGTTATAACACGCGTGTTCGTGTGATTAAAATTCTCCATATGCAGATGTGTGATGAATAATGGATGAAACATACGTGGACCAGCATGAATGAGGATAAAAGAGCGTTTGTGCTGCGTCGTCTCACAGATGCTAATAACACTTATTAACATGTGCAGCTCCTCATGGAGCTCAGCACACGCTACAGTAACGTGTTCCCAACAACACGCTGAGCAGAGGTCACCCAGCCAACAAACACACTACATACACAACAACAAACACACTACATATACAACAACAAACACACTACATACACAACAACAAACACACGTTACATACACAACAACAAACACACTACATACACAACAACAAACACACGTTACATACACAACAACAAACACACGTTACATACACAACAACAAACACACTACATACACAGCAACAAACACACGTTACATACACAACAACAAACACACTACATACACAGCAACAAACAAACACTACATACACAACAACAAACACACTACATACACAGCAACAAACAAACACTACATACACAACAACAAACACACTACATACACAACAACAAACACACTACATACACAACAACAACAAACACACCTTACATACACAACAACAAACACACACTACATACACAACAACAAACACACACTACATACACAACAGAAGAAGAAAATATGGCTGATGATAGATGAGAGAGGAGGGCTTCTTCAGCACTGCTGGCTGTCAGCCAATCACAGAGCAGCAGGAAGGAGGGAGGAGGGGCGAGGAGGAGGAGGAGGTGATGGTGTTTGGATCATTTTTAGGCGAGAATAAAAAAAAGTTTGTCATTTGAGACCAGAGGAGGCGAAGAGGAGGACCAAAAGGAGGTAGAGGAGGAGGACCAAAAGGAGCAGGTAGAGGAGGACCAAAAGGAGGAGGTAGAGCAGGATCGAAGCAGCAACACAGGGAGGGGAACCAAAGCAGGAGAACCAAAGGAGGTGCTAGAAGAGGGACACAGAAAAAAGAAACAGAGGAGCTGATAGAGAGGAGGATGAGGAGCAGTTAAGGAATGGAGGAGCAACACTGAGAGGGAGGAAGAAGAGATTCTAAAAGACCTCTGAGATTAATGTGAATAAACAACAAAGAAGAAAGAAGGAGAACCCAGAGGAGAACCCAGAGGACCCGGAGGAGAACCAGACCCATCCGTGATGTCATTGAGTCGTCTTCATCTCAGAGAGCTGTGAGTTCTTTTTATTGTTTCCATAGTTGAAAGTTAAATTTCTCTTCACTGACGTCAACATTTAGATCAATTGATTCATAGCAGAAATGTTTTGAAGTTTTCACGTTTCGTTTGTAACATTTATTCCGTCTTTATCTGACAGCTCACACTCGTTGAAAAAAACTAAATCGAAACACTTTCTGAGTCCTTCAGTTACTGTCCCTTTAATCATGCAGTTTAAACTCCACTTCTTGTTTAAACTCCACTTCCTGTTTAAACTCCACTTTTTGTTTAAACTCTACTTCCTATTTAAACTCCACTTCTTGTTAAACTCCACTTCTTGTTTAAACTCCACTTCCTGTTGAAAGTCCACTTCCTGTTGAGACTCCACTTCCTGTTGAAACTCCACTTCTTGTTAAACTCCACTTCCTGTTTAAACTCTACTTCTAGTTTAAACTCCACTTCCTGTTTAAACTCTACTTCTTGTTTAAACTCCACTTCCTGTTGAAACTCCACTTCCTGTTGAAAGTCCACTTCCTGTTGAGACTCCACTTCCTGTTGAAACTCTACTTCCTGTTGAAACTCTACTTCTAGTTTAAACTCCACTTCCTGTTTAAACTCTACTTCTTGTTTAAACTCCACTTCCTGTTGAAACTCTACTTCCTGTTGAAACTCCACTTCTTGTTAAACTCCACTTCTTGTTTAAAGTCCACTTCCTGTTTAAACTCTACTTCTAGTTTAAACTCCACTTCCTGCTTAAACTCCACTTGAGACTACGACATGCCCACATGAGGCTACAGTTTTATGATCAGATGTTTGATGTGCTGATTGGACTAATAAGCGTGATCAATAAGTGGTCGGACGTAGACCGAGCTGCTGCCGACAGACAGAACCAGAGTCTGTGGAAGCTTTTATTGTGAAAGTGTCTGGATGACCTCTGCCCAGCTGTGGATTCATCCTTTATTATGGAAGATTACAGACCGACAGATGTGACAGATTCATGATTATTATTAATTTATGGATTATGGACTGAACTCCGTCTCCGACCTCATGACATCGTCACCTGATGACCTCATATTAGTCCAGCTGTTGAACAGCTGGGGCTCAGCACATTAAATCTTCACCGACCAATCACAGACGAGCATGAGTTTACTGGAGCGCAGAACAGCCATGTGGTGTTTACATCACTTCCTGTTGGTCCAGATTGACGGATGACTGAATATCAAAACATGAGCGTGAGCAGTTTCAAAGCTCGGTGGTTCTGTAGGTGACGTCCATGTTGGATGATGTCACATTAAACCGGCGTCCATGTTGGATGATGTCACATTAAACCGGCGTCCATGTTGGATGATGTCACATTAAACCGGCGTCCATGTTGGATGATTTAAAGTGTCTCCGAGTTACTGTGTTGCATCGAGGATCTGAATGTATGAAACAAACGCTTCTCTGTGATTGGTTGTTACTGATCAGCTGATTCTTCTCTTCAGGTTGAGACTTCCTCTGTTAATGATCACCACAACACATTTAAATCAGTGTATATTTCTGGTTACGTATGTTTGTGTGTTTACATCATCGCGTCGTCATAGTAACGGTGAAGCTGGTGGAGAGCAGCTCTGTGATCTGATTCAGTGTGAGAGGAGACACTTCACAGAACAACACGGCTGACATTTAAGAAAACCTGCTCCACTTCCTTATGTAACCGCCAAAATAAGAGCGTGGCGGGCTTAGCATGAACATCAGAGTCCAGACAAACATCCAATCACAGAGAGCCTGTTAGAGCTGAAGGACGCAGTCAGTCTGTTATCATCAGCACGTCTGCAGCTTCTCCCACAAAGTGATCAATCATAAATCACTCAGGCCAGATTAATGACTGTCTGTCTGTCCAGCTGAGGTTCCGAAGGACCAACAGAACCACAACCAGAAGAACCACAACTAACAGACCCAACAGAACCAAAAGAACCAGAATCTCTCTGTAACGAGGTTCCCCTCTGTAACGAGGTTCCTCTCCAGGACAGTTTCTGGGGAACAATGTGAAAATTAACCAGATTTCTGTTGGTCGTTGACAGCAGAAGAAAACAACAAGCTGCCGACCTGAAAATGATGACAGAGAAACATCTGGAACAAATAAACAGAATCTGTGGAACTAAAACACACCTGAAACAACAACTGCCACAGGAAGCACCAAGGTGAGTAGTCTGCAGTACTCTGAGTTCTCTGCATGAATACTCTGAATAAAAGTACTCTGGCTGTGTATGAAGTAGAAGTACTGCTTTGACCACGTCCAGATGTTGAGTGCAGCCCAGCTGTGTTCAGGCCTCCATCATGGACCTTGTGACAGCTGGCAGCCCTCCAGGTGAGATGAAGGACTACAACTACCTGGCGCTGGTGCTCGGCGTGCCGCTTATCCTCGTCATCATCCTGGGGAACGTGCTGGTGTGTCTGAGCGTGCTCACTGAGCGCTCCCTCAAAACCGCCACCAACTACTTCATCATCAGCCTGGCGGTGGCCGACCTGCTGCTCGCCGTGCTGGTGCTGCCGCTGTACGTCTACTCCGAGGTTAGTGGTCACCTGGACAGGTGTGTGAGAGACAGGTGTGTGTGTGTGTGTGTGTGTGTGTGTGTGTGTGTGTGTGTGTGTGTGTGTGTGTGTGAGAGAGAGAGACAGGTGTGTGTATGTGAGTGTGAGACAAGTGTGTGTGTGTGTGTGAGATAACTCACCGTCTCACTGAGGACGTCTGTGTTCAGTTCTTGGGGGGGATCTGGACTCTGAGCTCCTCCCTCTGTGACGCCCTGATGACCATGGACGTGATGCTGTGCACCGCCTCCATCCTCAACCTGTGTGCCATCAGCGTGGACCGGTGAGTCTGTCAGCTGGTAACGGATCCGACTGGACCGGCAGCTCTCAGAGACTGAAGGTGTGCTGGTGTTTCAGGTACATCGCCGTGGTGGTTCCCCTGAAGTACAACAGGAACCAGTTCAGTATTCGGCAGCTGGCTCTCATCGCTGCGACTTGGGTTCTGTCTCTAGGGGTGGCGAGCCCGGTCATCTTCGGGCTGAACCGGGTGCCGGGTCGCGACCCGAGCGTGTGTAAACTGGAGGACGATCGCTTCGTGGTGTACTCGTCGGTCTGCTCCTTCTTCGTGCCTTGTCCCGTCATGCTCTTCCTGTATTACTGGATGTTTCGAGGCCTACGGCGGTGGAGCAGCCGCTCTCAGGCCGGTCCGGCGGGTCGCCGAGTTCTGTCCTTACGACTGGGCTCAGCTCTGCGTGGAGCTAAAGCTACGACGACCGGGAGCCGAGAGAAGGTCGTGTACACGGCGCCGACCGGGCTCAGCCCCACCTCTCCGTCCACTCTCTCCATGACAACGCCCTCGGCAACCCCAATGACAGAGGAGCACCAGGATGGGGCGGCGGCGACGGAGAGCGACCCGATGACCACCCAGATGGACAGCGTGTCGGACGGCAAGCCCACCGAGAGGGACCGAAGCAGCTGGAGAGACAAACAGAGAACACGAAGGAACAGCAAGAGCAGCCGGGTCAGCGGGAGGGAACGCAAAGCCATGAAGGTCCTGCCGGTCGTCGTCGGTGAGTACCAGAACCAGAACCAACACAGAACCAGGTCTAAGGGGGGTGGAGGGCACTTTAGATCTTCCTAGGAGGGCTGACAGATAATCTATATAAAAAAATATATCATCATATTTTGAATTTGATGCCAGAAACACTTCTCAAGAAAGTTGTGAAAGGATCAACAAAAGAAGTTTTATAAAGCTAAAAAAACAAACACCTGCTGGAACATCTTACAACTAATCAGGTTACCATGGCAACAGATCAGTAACATGATTGGGTATAAAAGATTATTTCAGAGAGGCAGAGTCTCTCAGCAGTGAAGATGGGGAGAGGTTCACCACTCTGAAAGACTGTGTTAGAAAATAGTTCAACAATCTAAGAATAATGTTCCTCAACGTAAAACTACAAAGAATTAGTGGATTTCATCGTCTACGGTTCATAATATCATTAAAAGATTCAGAGAATCTGGAGAAATCTCTGAACACAAGGGACAAGGCTGGAAACCAATATTGGATGGTGGTGATCTTCGGGCCCTCAGGCAGCACTGCATTAAAAACATACTATTGGAGTGGAAATCACTGCATGGGCTCAGGAACACTTGTGAAAACCATCGTCTGTGAACACAGTTCATCGCTGCGTCCACAAATGCAGGTTAAAACTCTACCATAGATAGATGGATAAACATTATGCTGAAGAAGACTGTTGATGATGCTGATGAAGACTGTGGAAGGTAACTGATGCTGTAGAGGATGAAGAAGATGGTGAGCTGGTTGTGGTTGTCTCAGCAGGGCGCCTCCTCTCCGTTTCACAGTAACACAGATTGAAGCGGTGATCCTTTCAGTAAAAATAGAAACCGCTTCTATCATCTCCGTGGAAACCGCATCACTTCTCAGCAGCAACTTTACAGCAGACGGCGTTTGATACTCGCCTCGTCCGAAACTGGAGAAACCACATTCAATCTGAACTCTTCAGAAACGTTCTGCTTCGATGAGGCATCGGACCAGAACCAATAATAATATCCCTGTTTGAATAAACAGCATGCAGCATTAAGTCCTGAAGTCACTAGTGTCCCTGAACGCACCAGGAGGCTTCAAATATAATGTCACATTTCATGATTACATTTAATTGTTGCTGTATTTTATGATTCATCTGTTTGAAACCGAGTGAAGACTGCTCAGTGTGTCTCTGTGTCTCAGGTGTGTTTCTGGCCTGTTGGACGCCGTTCTTCGTTGTCCACGTCACCAAAGTGTTGTGTCCATCCTGTGACATCGGCCCCACCCTCATCTCTGTGGTAACCTGGCTCGGCTACGTCAACAGCGCCGTCAACCCGATCATCTACACCGTTTTCAACGCTGAGTTCAGGAACGTCTTTCACAAGCTGCTCTGCTGTCGGACATGAAACTGAAACCGTCCTCATGCTGTCCAGCAGCTCATCACCTCGTATCCAAAATCCCTGAAACACACGGAGACTCGTCCGGCGGACCGTCCACCGCTGACAGGAAGGCCACGCTTTCTGACCAAAGCCTTAGTTTGCACCTCAGCTGGAATGAAACACTGACTTCTTTTAAAGGTCTTTATGAAACAGTAGTCAGATTACTGCGATCAGATCACTGTAGTCAGATGATTGTAATCAGATTACTGTAGTCAGATTACTGTAGTCAGAGTACTGTAGTCACATTACTGTAGTCACATTACTGTAGTCACATTACTGTAGTCAGAGTACTGTAGTCACATTACTGCAGTCAGATTACTGTAATCAGATTACTGTAGTCAGATTACTGTAGTCAGATTACTGTAATCAGATTACTGTAGTCAGATTACTGTAGTCAGATTACTGCTCAGCGCAGCCCAGAGGCCTAAAACGTGAGCGTGCAGAACCATCAGAGTTCTTAGATATTTTCTCGGTAGCGTTTTTGAAGGTTGTGTCGACTCGTTTGATGTTTTTTTATTGATGAAGTGATGACGACGTGTTTTTGTGACTGACACCATGCAGAGGATGAACCAAAACAGCCATTTAGTGAAGGTCTGAGAAGGAAGTCTTGTTTGTAGTATTTTTATCAGTGAAGTATTGAAATAAAGATATTAAAGAAAATGTTCTGTGATCTGATTCCTAACAAACATTCATGTTGAGTCCAAACGAAGGAGGAAGTGAGCTGCTGAGTCGGGTTAAATAATTACCACAGAAGAAGAGTTTGGACTCACACGACATGTCGAGGCTTCAGGTTTTCAGGCTGACCATGCAGACTAATGACACGTCTGAGTGGGCGGAGCTTCTGTCTACCTGTCACTCACCTGCAGGACCGAAGCCACGAGAGTGTTTCTCATCAAATCATTTTAATCTCCCTCATCGAGGGGGGGTCACCGCTCTGGATGCTGAAACCGCCATGGAAACCACAGGTTACCACAGTAACAGGGAGCACATGCATCTTGCAGCTGCAACATGTAACAAACGTGTTCAGAGTTCCCAGACTTTACGTAGAATTAGACAAAAGACAAAATTACTTTCAGACCAAATTATCTTCAAAGAAACTTTTAAACTGCGATGAACTCGGTTCTACATGTGAGGAGGAGGAGGAGAAAGATGATGGAGGAGATTTAATAACATACAGATTTATATTTTATGACAGGATGTTTTTTTTGAAAGGATTCACACCTGAGTGAGTTCAGCAGGTAGTTTCCACTCCGATGATGAAGCTGAAGATGAAGATGAAGATGATGATGATGAAAATGAAGATGATGCAGCTCACTGACCTTCATCTCCTCTGAAAGACCACCAGAGAAAAAACACTGGAAGCCACCGAGTGATTGACAGCTGAGAGAGGAAGGACACGATAATACACACAATACACACAACTAGAACCAGGTCCAGGCCCTGAAGCTGAATCAGAACATTTTCTGTGAGAGGAAGTTCAAGATCAGTCGCCTTCAAAATAAGAGTGTGACATTTGGCCAGGTGATTGACAGAGACGTTAATGTGGATCAGCTGTGAGCAGACCGGGTCGATCCAGATCAGGCGTCTACTCGTTAAACGGCTCCTGAAGCTGCTGTGATCCGATTAATTCAAACAGCACCTGAGTCCAGAACCTGGAGGAGGTCCGACATCTTTAATCTGCTCTGGACCCGCTTCAAACCCACCAGTCCCAAGTCCCATTCCCAGTCCCAGAAGTCCCAAGTACCAGTCGCAGTCCGAGTCCCAGTCGTCCCAGTCCCAGTCCCAGTAGTCCAAAGTCCAAGTCGCAGTAGTCCCGAGTCCCAATAGTCCCGAGTCCCAGTAGTCCCGAGTCCAAATCGCAGTCCCAGTCCCATTCCCAGTCCCAGTAGTCCCGAGTCCAAGTAGTCCCGAGTCCTAGTAGTCCCAGTCCCAGTAGTCCTGAGTACCAGTCCCAGTCGTCCCGAGTCCCAGTAGTCCCAGTAGTCCCAGTGGCCCCAGTAGTCCCAGTAGCCCCAGTAGGGCTACTAGTAGTCCCAGTAGTCCCAGTCCCGAGTCCTGAATCCAGAGTCCGGTTCTCTTTAAATGAGGACCAGTTGAAGGTTTTCTTCTCCTAAACATTAACGTGTTGATAAATGATGACATCATCAAAAGCTGCAGATTCACAGTAAAAACAGTAGAAACAGACTCTATTCATGTCAGTACCGGTCACACTGACGGGTCCAGATTATCGGAACCACAATGCTTTTACTCTGAGTACTGTGAATACTGTCAGTACTTAGAGTACTTTGAGTACTGTGAGTTCTGTGAATACTGTGAGTACTGTGAGTACTGAGTACTGAATATTGTGAGTACTGAGTGTTGTGAGTACTGTGAGTACTGAGTACTGAATACTGTGAATACTGAGTACTGCAGCAGGTGGAACACCAGACATCGGTGGTTAAAGTCGTGCAGCTTGTTGGCCTACTTATCTTATTAATGCTGTGTAAGCTCTCTAATGCCCTCACACACACACACACACACACACACACACACACACACACACACACACACACACACACACACACACACACACACACACACACACACACACACACACTCACTCACTCACTCACTCACTCTGAGTCGGAGGAGGAAACAACAGTGAAGCTCTGCAGCTGAAACGGAGACGGCGTCCGTCTGTAGAGGTGAGAAGACGAAGACATGTTGTAGAGGACAGACGTAGTAGAACGCAGTAGAACACTGTAGAACATAGTAGAACATAGTAGAACGCAGTAGAACACCGTAGAGCATAGTCGAACGCTGTAGAACATAGTAGAATGCAGTAGAACACCGTAGAACATAGTAGAACAGTAGAACGCAGTAGAACACTGTAGAACATAGTAGAACGCAGTAGAACACTGTAGAACGTAGTAGAATGCAGTAGAACACTGTAGAACATAGTAGAACACAGTAGAACACCGTAGAACATAGTAGAACGCAGTAGGACATTGTAGAACATAGTAGAACACAGTAGAACACCGTAGAACATAGTAGAACGCAGTAGAACACTGTAGAACGCATGTAGAACATAGTAGAACGCAGTAGAACATAGCAGAATGCAGTAGAACATAGTAGAACGCAGTAGAACATAGCAGAACACAGTAGAACGCAGTAGAACATAGCAAAACACAGTAGAACGCAGTAGAACATAGCAGAATGCAGTAGAACATTGTAGAACACAGTAGAACATAGCAGAACACAGTAGAACATAGCAGAATCCAGTCGAACAGAGTAGAATGCAGCAGAATGTAGTAGAACATAGCAGAACGCAGTAGACCGCAGTAGAACGTGGTAGAATGCAGTAGAACATAGCAGAACGCAGTAGAACGTAGCAGAACGCAGTAGAACACAGCAGAACGCAGTAGAACATAGTAGAACACAGTAGAACGCAATAGAACGTAGCAGAACACATTAGAACATAGCAGAACGTAGTAGAACATAGCAGAACGCAGTAGAACATAGTAGAATGTAGTAGAATATAGCAGAACCCAGTAGAACATAGCAGAATGCAGTAGAACATAGCAGAATGCAGTAGAACATAGCAGAACGCAGTAGAACATAGTAGAACGCAGTAGAACATAGTAGAATGCAGTAGAACATAGCAGAACACAGCAGAACACAGCAGAATGCAGTAGAACATAGCAGAACACAGCAGAACACAGCAGAATGCAGTAGAACAGTAGAACGCAGTAGAACATAGTAGAACACAGTAGAACATAGCAGAACACAGTAGAACATAGTACAACGCAGTAGAACACTGTAGAACATAGTAGAACACCGTAGAACACTGTAGAACGCATGTAGAACATAGTAGAACGCAGTAGAACATAGTAGAACATAGCAGAACACAGTAGAACGTAGTAGAACGCAGTAGAACATAGCAGAACGCAGTAGAACATAGTAGAACACAGTAGAACATAGCAGAACACAGCAGAATGCAGTAGCGCGCAGAACATAGCGAAACGCAGTAGAACAGTAGAACGCAGTAGAACAAAGTAGAATGTAGTAGAACATAGCAGAACGCAGTAGACCGCAGTAGAACGTAGTAGAATGCAGTAGAACATAGCAGAACGCAGTAGAACGCAGTAGAACATAGTAGAACACAGTAGAATGCAATAGAACGTAGTAGAACACAGTAGAACGCAATACAACGTAGCAGAACACATTAGAACATAGCAGAACGCAGTAGAACATAGCAGAACGCAGTAGAACATAGTAGAACACAGCAGAACACAGTAGAACATAGTAGAATGCAGTGGAACTGTCTCACGGACAAACCAGGACAGACAGGAAGTAGAAAGTTCACCACCTGAGTGTTTCAGTCGACCTTGTTGTTGTTTGGCTTCATTTTCAGTTTGGTCACGTCAACAAGTGTCGACTCATCACTGTTGTTTGTTGGTTTGTTTGTTTTGTGCTCTGAGGTCAGTTCTCTGTGACCTGCGGACAAAACACAACACAAACCTGTGTCCTCTGAATGTCCTTCACATGTTGTTCAGATGTTCAGGAAAAATCTACGTGGCCCTGAGGGTCAAATGCAAAAACACTTTACAAGATGCACAAACATTTCACCGTGTTCGTTTGTTTGTTGGTGTGTGTGGCTTTTGGTTTGTTTGTTTGTTTGTAGTGGAGCAGGTGGAGGAGGATGCTGCCCTCCTGCCGGCTGCTGCTGTGGCAGGCGGCTCTCAGAGTTTCTTATCATGTTGTTACAGGTAAGAAATTCATCACTGAGTCGTTTTGTTATCAGACAAATAAAAAGATCTCCGTTTCAAAACTGATTTAAAAAATACTTTTAAACTTCTGAGAATGTCGTGTTTGAAAACGTTGTCAAATGTCCTGATCACCACGTGACCGCCGCTTCAGACTCACCTCCTTCTGCCGCCTTTCATTTCTTCCCCAGCCAGTCTGTGTCTGGGCGGGTCGGACATCCTGGCGTCCGTCAGAGAGAACAGTCCGATGGGTCAGTTCGTCTCCAACATCAGCATCTCCTCCGATCCCGGAGCCGCCGCCGTCCGTCTGTGTCTGAGCGGGCAACACGCCGACTGGTTCTTCTTAGAGGGTCGCACCGTCCGACTCAACTCCTCCCTGTCCAGAGTCCTCGACCGAGAGGTATGGCTGAAACACGCCTGTAACATGCATGTACAGTGGTGTGAAAAAGTGTTTGCCCCCTTCCTGATTTCTTATTTTTTTGCATGTTTGTCACTTAAATGTTTCAGATCATCAAACAAATTTAAATATTAGTCAGGCAGGTCCTATTGAAGTGATTTCTAGATTGAGAACAGGTGTGTCAGTAATCAGGCCTGGGTGTGGCTCGAGAAATTGAACTCAGGTGTGATAAACTACAGTTAAGTTATGTTTTAACAGGAGGGGGCAAACACTTTTTCACACAGGGCCATGTGGGTTTGGATTGTGTTTCTCCCTTAATAATAAAAACCTTCATTTAAAAACTGCATTTTGTGTTTACTTGTGTTATCTTTGACTAATATTTAAATTTGTTTGATGATCTGAAACATTTAAGTGCAAAAAAATAAGAAATCAGGAAGGGAGCCAACACTTTTTCACACCACTAAGTCACCTGGAACACATACGGAACACGCATCTAACACATATGTAACATTCCTGAAACACGCCTGTAACACGCATGGAACATGCCTGAAAGTGTTCTCTGAAGGTGTTTTGTATAAAAGCTTCATGATCACCTGGATGATCAGACGTGACTCAGGCGTGTTTGTCTCAGGTTCAGGGATCCATGCTGATAGCAGAGCTCACCTGTTATGAAGATGATGTCATCCAGGTAGGTCGCCTCCACTGATCAGCATGAACAGGTGACGCCTCCGAGCCGCTTCACGAGAGTCCGGATCTGTTTCAGAGTCGCTTCAGGATTCTGGTGGAAGTTCTGAATGAAAACGACAACAAACCCCACTTCCTGCTGGAAACCATTCAGCCGCTCACCGTCAGCGAGGTAAAACACACCAAACACGTAGACATCACACCAAACACGTAGACATCACACCAAACATGTAGACATCACACCAAACACCGAGACATCACACCAAACATGTAGACATCACACCAAACACGTAGACATCACACCAAACATGTAGACATCACACCAAACACGTAGACATCACACCAAACATGTAGACATCACACCAAACATGTAGACATCACACCAAACACCGAGACATCACACCAAACATGTAGACATCACACCAAACACGTAGACATCACACCAAACACGTAGACATCACACCAAACATGTAGACATCACACCAAACACGTAGACATCACACCAAACATGTAGACATCACACCAAACACGTAGACATCACACCAAACATGTAGACATCACACCAAACACGTAGACATCACACCAAACACGTAGACATCACACCAAACACGTAGACATCACACCAAACATGTAGACATCACACCAAACACGTAGACATCACACCAAACACGTAGACATCACACCAAACACGTAGACATCACACCAAACATGTAGACATCACACCAAACACGTAGACATCACACCAAACATGTAGACATCACACCAAACACCGAGACATCACACCAAACATGTAGACATCACACCAAACACGTAGACATCACACCAAACACGTAGACATCACACCAAACACGTAGACATCACACCAAACATGTAGACATCACACCAAACACGTAGACATCACACCAAACACGTAGACATCACACCAAACATGTAGACATCACACCAAACACGTAGACATCACACCAAACATGTAGACATCACACCAAACACCGAGACATCACACCAAACATGTAGACATCACACCAAACATGTAGACATCACACCAAACACCGAGACATCACACCAAACATGTAGACATCACACCAAACACGTAGACATCACACCAAACACCGAGACATCACACCAAACATGTAGACATCACACCAAACACCGAGACATCACACCAAACACGTAGACATCACACCAAACATGTAGACATCACACCAAACATGTAGACATCACACCAAACATGTAGACATCACACCAAACACCGAGACATCACACCAAACATGTAGACATCACACCAAACATGTAGACATCACACCAAACACCGAGACATCACACCAAACATGTAGACATCACACCAAACATGTAGACATCACACCAAACACCGAGACATCACACCAAACACCGAGACATCACACCAAACATGTAGACATCACACCAAACATGTAGACATCACACCAAACATGTAGACATCACACCAAACACGTAGACATCACACCAAACATGTAGACATCACACCAAACACGTAGACATCACACCAAACATGTAGACATCACACCAAACACCGAGACATCACACCAAACACGTAGACATCACACCAAACATGTAGACATCACACCAAACACGTAGACATCACACCAAACACCGAGACATCACACCAAACAGGTAGACATCACACCAAACACCGAGACATCACACCAAACATGTAGACATCACACCAAACATGTAGACATCACACCAAACAGGTAGACATCACACCAAACACCGAGACATCACACCAAACATGTAGACATCACACCAAACATGTAGACATCACACCAAACACCGAGACATCACACCAAACACCGAGACATCACACCAAACATGTAGACATCACACCAAACATGTAGACATCACACCAAACACCGAGACATCACACCAAACAGGTAGACATCACACCAAACACCGAGACATCACACCAAACATGTAGACATCACACCAAACATGTAGACATCACACCAAACACCGAGACATCACACCAAACACCGAGACATCACACCAAACACCGAGACATCACACCAAACACCGAGACATCACACTCGTCTTCGTCATGTCTGCAGCTGGCGTCCGTGAACTCTGCGGTTTTCACCGTGAGGGCGATTGACGCCGACGAAGACACCATCAGCTACATCATCGACCAATCATCGGTAAGACGTCTGTCCACTGGCTGCATGTCCTCGGTAACCACATGTCCTCGGTAACCACATGTCCTCTGGTTCCTTCAGCGGGACGCCGGCTTCTTCAGGATCGACCTGCCCAACAGTGGAACCGTCGTTCTCAAAAAACCTCTGGACTACGAGACCAGAACCAACCTGCAGATCGTCATGTGGGCCCAGGTAACATCAGCTGGTCAGGTAGTGATGAAGAGGAGGTCAGCTGGTCAGGTAACCCTTAACACGATCAGCAGGTGAACGTTTGAGACTTGATGTGATGAAGTGGTGACAGACGATGATGTCATCACTTCATCGGTGATGTCATCAAACTGAACGTTATTAAAAGCTGAAATATCGTAGAAATGTGCTGATTGTTGTTGGTTTTATGAAACAGGAATCGAACACCGTGGAACGATTCAACACATCTGCTGTTCTCACCGTCAACATCGAGGACAGCGATGACCAGTATCCTCAATTCCTGCCCTGCACACCTGTGTCTCCAGGTGTTCCTGTCTGCATGAGCCCCATCTACACCGCCAACATCACCCAGACACACCAGGTACACCTGAGACACACCTGAGACACACCAGGTACACTTGAGACACACCTGAGACACACCAGGTACACAAGAGACACACCAGGTACACCTGAGACACACCTGAGACACACCAGGTACACTTGAGACACACCTGAGACACACCAGGTACACAAGAGACACACCAGGTACACCTGAGACACACCTGAGACACACTTGAGACACACCAGGTACATCTGAGACACACCTGAGACACACCAGATACATCTGAGACACACCAGGTACACCTGAGACACACCAGGTACACCTGAGACACACCTGAGACACACCAGGTACACCAGAGACACACCTGAAACACACCAGGTACACCAGAGACACACCTGAAACACCAGAGACACACCAGAGACACACCTGAAACACCAGCGACACACCTGAGACAACAGGTATATTTGGTTGTTGAATAGATCACCAGGTGTTTGTTTTCTGTTTCAGGTTGCGGTTCTGGAGTTTTCTCCTGGTCCAATCAGAGCGAAGGACGGAGACAGAGGAATCGACTGTCCTCTGACCTACAGCATCCTCTCTGGTCAAACTTTAACTCTCTGTCATTATCAGTGTCCAGGTGTGTCCAGGTGTGTCCAGGTGTGTAGAGGAGTATGTTTGACCCCACAGGTGGTGACCAGGGCAGGTTTGCGATGGACAACAGGACAGGTGAGATCAGGTTAACCAGACCTGTGGACGACCGCCGGCTGACGCCAAACTTCAGGCTGAACATCATGGTAACGGCCCGACTGTTCACCACTTCATTCACTACGACCCGTTTACTACAGCAGGTGAGACGTCTACCTGCTCCTCCCTCCTGTCCAGGTGCAGCAGGTGGACGACAGGTTGAAGTACAGCGTGACATCCGTGCTGGTTCGAGTTCTTTCCAAGAACACGTTCCCTCCGGTGTTCAACAGAACCACCTTCAGAGGTTTCATCATTCAGAGTTCTAGCCCCGCCTCCATCGTCTCCACCTACGGGAACCAGGTGTTACAGGTCCAGGTGTCAGACCGCGACTTCTTCGACGTAAGAACACACGCCGCACTACCTGTACTAGCCCCTGCGTCACACCTGGTGAGTCATCATTGCTGTCCAATCACAGGGCCTGAATCCAAACATCCACTACTCCCTCCACCCTCCGTCCGAACTGTACCAAGTCACCCGGGGGGGGGTTCTGATCGCCTGCACAGACAAACTGCACGCCTTTGACCGACACATTCTCCAGGTGAGTTTACTTGTATGACATCACACCGCCATGCAGGTCAACACGCACCTGAACCCCTTAAATACCCAGAAACTTGTCCAACCAGAGTTGTCCAACGAGGCGTTCAGGAACCAACGGGCTGCAGGTGGAAGTGATGTTATAATTGATCGATTATTGATTGGTTATCGATCGTTTTGCAGGTCGTCGCCAGAGACGAAGAATCCGGAGAAGAAGCTTCAGCTTCAGTGGACGTCGAAGTCCTGCAGAGAGGACAAGCAGGTGAACATGAACACTCACATCATACAGTTTACATACATGTGGAGGAGCAGCGGGGAGGAAGGGGGGTGGGGGAGGGTTGGTTGTGGACAGCTAGCTGAAGGTTTTCTGCTCCGCTGATCATTAGGATCATTGATCTCCTTAATGAGTTAACAGACACTCGTGGTGCGTTCACTGACATGTACTCTGTTTTCAGTGCCTGGTGGTGCGTTCACGGAGCAGCAGTTGTTCCGGGATGTGGACACCCGGCTGGCGGGCGGGATGGCGCTGATCGTCCTCCTCGTGTTTCTGTCAGCTCTCGTGTTCGTGCTGCTCCGGATTGTCCGGAGGAGGCGACGGCAGGAGGCCGAGGACGGCGCCGCGGCCGCTGTTGGAAAACATCTGGATGTGGTACGAACCGAAACACTTTGATTCACCTGACAAACATCTGTGGTAGATTTTATTACAGCACCCGTCTTTACGAGACACTGAACACACCGCTGGTGGAGACCAAACAAAACGCTCTGTGTTGTGTTCACTGCCCTTCTCTGACGTCAGCTTTCAACGTGTCTTTCGAGGTCGTGGCGCTCCTAGACGTCTTCATAACGAACTCAGAGATGTCAGTTGAGGACTTCCTGTCCACAAAATAAAACCACCTGCACCTGAACAGGTGGACAGGAAGTCCGACTGATCAGGAAACTGTCCTGTGGTCTTCAGGTGAGCTCCGGTCCACCTGTCCTCACCGACGAGTCCTCGTACGGCAGAGCTTTCAGCCGCCAGCGGGAGTCTTCATCACCATCAGACAGCCTCCATGGAAGACAGGGAGTCTACACCAGGAGGCCCTCTGTGCTCCCTCCTCCTCCTCCTCCTCCTCTATCATCATCAGGACGTTACACCTGGGAGACGCTGCGGTCTGATGATGTCAGAGGAGGTCTACGGTCCACAGGTTTTCATGGTGATGACATCACAGCCCTGGACAGAGAGACTCCTCAGAGAGACGCTGACATGGAAACAGACCAATCAGAGAGCAGGAAAAAGCCCAGCTAACATGACAGCCAATCACAGCGTGGGAATCCGCACCACCTGTTAATCAGGTATCAGAGGACATGTCCGTCACCAGTGGACATGTCCTTTGATGTCCTCTGATGATGGACAGTGATATGAGAGCAGAGGAGTCAGACACATTAAAAACAAACACATTTCAAAAGCAGCCAATCAGCATCCAGGCGAGAACACACCTGGGCACAGGTGAGTCTGTAAACAATCCCCTGAGCAGCTAACAGACATACTAATGGAAACACTGACACAACTCCAGCAGCTGAGACTGTAAACAACAACAACAACAATAAAAACCACCCAACAGCTTGCACACACGTTACATGTTCATATCCACACACACGTTACATGTTCATATCCACACACACGTTACATGTTCATATCCACACATATGTTACATGTTCATATCCACACATATGTTACATGTTCATATCCACACATATGTTACATGTTCATATCCACACATATGTTACATGTTCATATCCACACATGAAGACTTCCATCAGAACTAAAATGTTTGACTGAATGAAGAAAAACATCCATCTGGTATGAAGTGTTTTCTCT